>NC_089794.1:38935697-38940697 GCF_040412425.1 Macrobrachium rosenbergii
TCGCTGCTCTAGCACAGGTGGGTCTTCGGAACTTTCATTCCTTCATCATAATACCAGGGTTTTATGGTCGCGTCGAAGATCTATTTCCGATATTGCTACTCCAGTTCAAAGTCCGGTTAAGCCCATGAATAAGAATAGCTTTATGGACAATAACACAGTAATTCCACTTACTGTACATTATAACGTTATATAAATGAGAGTAATAATCCATACAAGAACACAATGTTGTTAAGTAGTTATCTCTTACATGTGCTTTTTTTTTAAATCTTTCATTTTCACACTAGGAGACCATAACATCACAATGACAACCGTGAAGAAGTAGGCCTATCTGAGACATTTCATAAAATAATCGTGTTGGGAAAATAATAAATAATTTCAATAACAAAATGCACCTCTGACAAAATATAGTTAATAATTATCATCTTTATTATTATTACTAGTGATAACGACGACCACAATATACGACCTCTCCTCACATTTACTACGTGTAAAACGGTAATCCTATACGGATTACAAAGATCAATGACCGTTTCTTATGTACTAGCAATCTTTGGAATTTTCTTTTTTCTTCTGGTTTTCCTGACTCTCTTCAACTTTCTTCCTTCGTGACGCAGGTATATCGCTGCATCCGGCTTTAAGCCTAACCCTTCTCCCTTTCCCCCTTTTTCTTAATTCCTTCGAACTTGGGCTGGAAAAGGGCATTGGGATTTCCGTCACACTGACTGCTGCTCTTGGGAAAATGTCAATGAATAACTCTACTGGTAAGAATTACCAACAACGATGATTACATCAACAGCCTCAAGACACAAGACTTGAGATTAATCTGATGCGCTGTTTGAACTTTGAATAAAATCATTTAGTAACTTGAACCATTCCAGCTTCTGCTGTAAGCTTCCCGAGTATTGTAAGAAGCTCAACAGGGCCCTCCTCGGCAACAAACTAAACTTGAAATAAGGTGTTGATTACACTCCAGGTAACTGGATGGAGGCAGAAGTAAACTTGAGGAGGAAGACTCAGTGTTCTTCTTCTTCTGGCTTCTTGGCGGAAACTGGAGTTCTCTTGAATTAAAATTCCTTTTTTCCATTTTCAGGAATTTGGTTAATATCTAGCATGATAAAACAACTGTAAAACTGTTAAGGTTGTTTTAGCTTTGGCTCAAAACATGATAAAACCATAAGGATGGCTTTAGCATTCGCTAAAAGCATGACAAAACTTATAAATTTATGTAAACTAACAGGTTGGTTTTAGCATTTGCTAAATGCATCGGAAAATTGCTTTAAAATTGCTGAGGTGGTCATGAAATTCTCTAAAAAAATTATAAAAAATATTGTAAAACTGCTAGGTTGGTTTCAACATTTGCCAAAGGCATGAAATAACTTCTATGCATGCCGTAGACTGTTGGGTGGCTTAAGCATTTGCGAAAGGCATACTAAAAGTGCTTACGATAAAACCACTGTAAAAATGCTAGGGTGGTTTTATCTTTTGCTAAAGGCTTGATAAAACTCTTTTGCTAAAGGCTTGATAAAACTTTTGCTAAAGGCTTGATAAAACTCTTTTGCTAAAGGCTTGACAAAACTGCGGCTGTAAAATAAGTGTGGCAGTTTCCTATTTTCTGAAATCATTATACAACTGCTGCACAACTTCTCAGATAGCTTCTGATTTGCCGAAAGGTCTTAACTACGTTGAGGTCACAGTATTTATGTGGTTCAAAAATTACTGGAAGATTTGCCCTAAGAATGGTAACACTTTTATAAACAGTTTCAGATATGCCTTCAACTGTGCAACACCATTCAAATGGTTTCAGATTTACTGAAAGGTTTGCCATGAAGTGTGGTCACACTATTCGTGTGTTTTCAGATTCACTACAAGATTTATCCTGGAGCGTGGTAGCGTTATTCAAGCTGTTTCAGATTTGCCGAACGACTTGCCGAGAAACAAAACATTACAAATTGAAAACACGAACATATGAGTAAATTATGACACGCACACACTCTTCTGTATGTATGTGTGTATATACGTACATATATATAATTTATGTATATACGTATATACATAAATACATACAAAAATAAGCATACGCACAAATACATACATGCAGTCCATACGTACTTATATATATATATATATATATATATATATATATATATATATATATATATATATATATATATATATTTGTGTTTGTATGTATATGTACTGTATATATATCGTGTACAAAACATATTTACTGCCAGCTTAAAAACAAAATAGTTATATATGTCTATAATCTATGGATAATATTTACCTATATATGTATCTGTATGCTATACTGAGAAACATGTACGGGTAAAACACAGCTTATGAACTAAATATAAAAATTTTATATATAAAAATATAAAAATAAAATATATATATATATCCCTTACAGCAAGATATAAAGCTTGGTATCAAAACTGCATTAAGGCAGAGTTAAAATATGCAGGCCTAATATAATCTACTTGAAGCTTCGGAGAGCGAGGTGCAGCTAGCCACTGGAGCTCACAATTTAAGATCAAAAGTTGGACGCTCCCTCGGGAGTATGGCACCGAAGTTGCCCGAATTAAGGGGAAGGGAAGGATACGGAAAAGGGAGAGAAAGGTAAAGGACATGAAGAGAAGCAGTGGCGGAGAAGAAGAAATGAATGTAAAATAGGATAAGAAGAGAAAGGATAAAATTAAGAAAGTAGGAAAAATATTATATATATATATATATATATATATATATATATATATATATATATATATATATATATATATATATATATATATATATATATAAAGCCAGAGGAAAGAAAAGGAGAAAACAGTAAGGATAAGGGAGTAGACGATTTGGAAGAGAAAGAATAGGAAAAGGAAGCAGGAAGAAAAACAACTTGAAGGCGAAGGTAGAAGAGACGAAGAGGAAGGATAATAGAATTGAGTTCAACCATATGAATATACGAACTATGCACAATTTGAGATATAATGATTGAGCGACGCCAAAGTTTAAATTATGGAAGGAAAGAAGAGAAAATCGGCAAGGGAGGGAGAAGAATAGAAGGGAAGGGGAGGAATGAACTGTGAAATATGAAATACGATAAAGGAGTGACGTTATCTCTAAGAAAAAAGAGGAAAGGGTGATAAAAGTATGAAAAACTGGAGGAGAAGGAGGGCTATAAGGAAGCAGAAAGAAAACAATGAAAAGCGAAGAAAAAAGATAGAACGTAAAATATATAAGGGAAGAAAGTATGAAAAGCAGAACAAGAAAATGGAGAAACATCTTCATTTTAAAATCTAGCAAAAGTATTGACTTACGCCATTCTGTTGAAGTAATGCTTCCCCGATTTCCTACAACCTTACAACCTTTCTTCTTTAGGGTATTCCAGCAAAGGCCTCACTCATTTTCAACCCGGTTCAAATTCTGCAAATTTATCAAATTTCTTTTCTACTTCTCCCTGCTCAGCTGCCCAAATTCTTCAACTTTACCTTGCTTCCGTGTTGACCTTTGATCTACCATGCTCAATTGTTTGGACTGACTCTATTGGGTCTATTCCGCCAGTCATTTCGAAATAAAAATTAATGTCGTTTTGTTTGGGGCTGGGGAGAAGAAGGTTACTCCCATTCTGACCATAACACTGAGAGATTTTCAGAATATGGCATGAATATCTTAGGGATATAATAGAGATTTTCAGAATATGGCATGAACATCTTAGGGATGGGCACAACCTGCAAATCTGTTTCTGCACTGGGAAAACTAACTGAATTATTTTACAGATTTTCATCATTTTTAATTTTTTTTCTAATTTATAACACCTGAAAACTTATGGATTCACACAGTCCAAAATGCATTTAAGGATTTGTAGAATATGGCTTAAATATTTTAAATATTTGCGCTGCATGAAAATATCTGATGGGAGCTGCATTATCTGAAAACTTATTTCCTGTTTTGCAGGATATGAATAAAATCATTTCAGTGATGCTTATCCTCTGAATTAAGCTATATCTCAGGATTTCAAAATCATTTCAGTGATGCTTATCCTCTGAATTAAGCTTTATCTCTCAGGATTTGCAAAGAGTAAATAAAAATCCCATTCCCGGGGCAGAGTCGACCGTTGCAAAGGTCAAAAGATCAAAGGAGAAGGTTATAGACCAGGACCTTGACCAGAAGGGTCTTTGAATTTTAGTTCTAGACTCTTATAATGTTAGCCTCAAGGATTTCCTCTAAAACGAGATGTAAAAACCTGGAGAAGGTTAAGGTTAAAAAGGTCGAGCTGCTGAGTGGGACGAAACTAATGAGAATGGAAGGAAAATAAAAGACGGAGAGCAAAGCACTGTACATGGGAGCTGATATACACTGTGAGCGGACGTCTTTCCAAGCCGAGGGAACACAAGGCGTGAGAACGTGAATGAGCTTATCATTATCCTATCATGTCCACGGTGTGTTAGAACATTATCTTTATAATAGTAACTATAATTAATATTAATTATCCATCCTTCTCAAGAGGTAAGAGGAAAAGTAAGTTCCCAAGGTCAAAGTCTTATCATTTGTCTGTAGTCTGCTGGGGTTGTGTGAAGAAAGAAAGACGTGTCAGACGGCAGACCTTGCACGCACACCATGAGCAGTAATGCTCGATGGAGCCATGGTATTAGTAGTAGTAGTAGTAGTAGTTACTTGAGTGGGATCATGACATCCGGGTTGTCGTCGAAAGTGACCCTTGGATCTTTGATTAAGAAGACGAAGAGGAAGACGGTCGCCATGGCCAGTCCCACACCCAGCCATCTCCCTCGGCGCCTACACACCCAGAACCTGAAGGGAATAATAATAATAATAATAATAATAATAATAATAATAATAATAATAATAATAATAATAATAATAATAATATTTTTATTGCGTAAATATCTGCAATGTAATACCATTAATTTATACAAATACGTTTGTCAATCATTAATTTAAATATTAATGTCAACGATAACAACAACGACAATAATAATAATAATAAT
>NC_089794.1:38943197-38945697 GCF_040412425.1 Macrobrachium rosenbergii
CGCAATTTCAGCGATACCGCCCGTGCAACGCCCATACCGAGGAATGCAGTCAATTTTCCGTGGTAAATTCAATGAATCCTCGACCTTATGGCACATGAAAGGAATAACTCTCTTGGGCGATGCATTCCCTTTCGCTTTCAGATTGACTGTTGTTGCAAAAGCGGTGCAGAGAGAGAGAGAGAGAGAGAGAGAGAGAGAGAGAGAGAGAGAGAGAGAGAGAGAGAGAGAGAGAGTTATTTTCCAATATAAATATGTAAATAGGGATGAAGAAAGAAAAAGATGTTACCTCATTTTTACAATAAATATTGTGTGCAATATATATTTCTTAAACGGAATTGAAAAAAAAAGATAAACGCAATACATAAAAATCAATGAAAACCTTGTTAATAATAATAATAATAATAATAATAATAATAATAATAATAATAATAATAATAATAATAATAATAATAATAATAATAATAAAGTGTTACCTGTGTAAGCCAGGACTCACGTCATATTGTCATAAGAGCAGCAGCAGTAGCTATAATAGTAAGCTAGATAAAATGATCATTGTCAGGCAGCAGTGATAGTCTTACCTTAATAGTCTACTGAAGACTACTATTTACTGTTAGCACTATTATTACGTGGCAATCACCGTTCTCAACAGATCTTACCGAGGAGTGCGCTCTAAAGGTGTCACTGATGGGCGTTGGTTTCAAAGTGACAGAGTTTTCACGCGCATCATGATCATCATGGCTACATTGAGGCATTTACCTACACATTTACTGTCAATATTCACATTACTAGTCACAGAAGTTCCACTGTCGTTATAATACCTAAGCATAACATGAAAGTGGCGAGGGCACTAACATTTTTTTCTATTTCATCACCAACACCGCCAGATGAGAGAGAGAGAGAGAGAGAGAGAGAGAGAGAGAGAGAGAGAGAGAGAGAGAGAGAGAGAAAGGGGTTCACTTCCAAAGGGACAGGACTACCTCGCTGAAGCCTTCCAGTTTTTTTTTTATTACGATTTGATAAAAAAACACTTTGAAGGAGTAATGATCACTCAGGTATGTTATTTTCAGTTCAATCAATCGTCTCTCTCTCTCTCTCTCTCAGTCCCATCCATGACCCCATAACGTCGACTAACTACCACTAAAGTGAACAGAAACCAACCGGAAAATCACCCATATCTGTCCTTTGTGGCCTAGTTCCGGGATCGAACGCGGGTACGGCTGTTTGTGAGTCGTCAACGTTATCACTCCACCGTGAGGACCAGAGAGAGAGAGAGAGAGAGAGAGAGAGAGAGAGAGATGGTCACAATGCCAAAATACCTCTGTCTTTAATTTTGTGTTAAATCATTTATTTTTCATTATGCCTTTGGTATTTAGCGCAAGTTGATTGCACGCAGAATATATATTGCAACAGTGCAACAGGAGTTCTCTTTCTCTTTATATCTACTGTATGTATCTATAGATATTGGGAAGTGATTGGGGCAACCATCCCTCTGGAACTATCTCTTCCAAACTTCCACCGCTTTTGTAATAACAGTGGATTTGGAGGCACAAGGGAATCCTTCGCTTTGTACGGAATGTTATTCCATTCCTTTCCTTTCCCGAAAGGTTGAAACTCCCTTATTTTAGAGCAGAAAACAGAAATTGTCAGTGGGTCAAGGAGACTGTTTTCATCCGCATCGGTCAGTGTATTTGTGTGGGCAGGATATTTCAAAACGGCGGAAAAGAAATTGATGAAACTTGGCCGCCGATGTTTTCATTAGGTGACATCCTCGAGATAATTATTTTCCGTGGAATAACACAGTCAACAGGCTCTCAGGGCCAATGCCCTTTGTAATATCCCGCAAGAGAGCACTGACCTCGGGATGGGGCTGAACTGAATCCGAGTTGGGATCGAAAGCGGGGTTTTAGATATGATTTATAATCTCAGCATCACAATACAGTTCCTCGCTCCGCCCCAGGAAATTCCTTTTGAGAGAGAGAGAGAGAGAGAGAGAGAGAGAGAGAGAGAGAGAGAGAGAGAGAGAGAGAGAGAGAGAGAGAAAATGTATTGCAATCTTACATGTGATTTGCAACGGCCTTTTGACCATCTTATACATTCCTTCAACCTTTTTACTTTTATCCGTCCCATTTTTGTTTGCCCACTCAGCTGTTAAAACTTCTTTCACTTGTTCCCTCTCTCTCTGAACAACATCAGAACAATCACAATAATACCTAATAGATACATACTTATATAGCAACTGAGCAAAAATGATTTCGAGAACCACACGATTTACTGATGCAATGCATACCAAAACAGTTCGCTTACCCTGAGGGTCCTTGACAAACCCACAAGACAGAACTGCGAGAAAACGATGCGATGGGAAGTTTTATTGAGTGGCTGTTTCCCTTTAAGATCCGCCCAGTTGCGTGAGTGCTTCTCAACAACCGTGTTATTGTTTTCCAGCGATATTTACTTTTTAAAATGAAATGAGCATTTGTCAATACAGATGATGTTCTGCCCC
>NC_089794.1:38950697-38958197 GCF_040412425.1 Macrobrachium rosenbergii
GCGTCTCTAAATTGCTAATCACCTATCTTCCCTTCTGCTTTCTCCTACCCTCTTTCACTTACACAATTACATACAGACTCACACACACAAAAAGGCAAAAAAACACACAACAGATTCATTTATTAAGCCCATTTTTCCGATTAATGCATCCAGCATTCCTTTCTATGTCCTCAATTCTCTCTCTCTCTCTCTCTCTCTCTCTCTCTCTGTGTGTGTGCCTCCGCGTGCCTGCGCTGATGAAGACCATTAATCTCTGTGTATGAATAATTCGCAGATGCAGCAGATGCGCTGAAAGGCATCTCACGCTCAATCAACGCCAATTAACCCGTCTTGTCATGCGACAGTGGAGGTGCGAGTATACAGGTGTCTCCCAGAATTCCTCAACTGTGAAATAAATTCCCCTATCTTTTTTTTTTTTTTTTAGCTATTCCAGAGGACGAAAGGGATGGGTAAAACAATGTCTTTATCCAGCCCGGGCCCAATGGAAATGAGGTACGAGGAAGGGTAGGGAAAAGTGCAAAGAGATAAAGAAATCAGAGGCATGGAGGGATTTCATAATATCACTCAAGGACATCCTTCTTAATCCTCCATTTTCTTTACTTGTACGAAGTTGCTCCGCCCTTTTAAATAAACTGCATTGGGTCTCTCTCTCTAGTCTCAAGTAGACTATGGTTCGGAGAGGAACAGTATGTGTTCATTTCGTTATAAAATCAGTGCGCTTCTGTTGACTTGTGCAGTGAATTAGGTATCTACTTTTCAGTAGACTGTGTTGGACTGAGCTGTGTGTGTGTGTGTGTGTGTGTGTGTGTGTGTGTGTGTGTGTGTGTGTGAGAGAGAGAGAGAGAGAGAGAGAGAGAGAGAGAGAGAGAGAGAGAGGAAAGTTATAATTACGCCGTCAAAATGTGTGCCATCATATCAAAATATAAACGGGAGGGCTTCAACTTGTCCTTCGCTCTCTGATTGTAGGTTGACTGTTGCGGGCCGCAACAGGCGTAAAGAGAGAGAGAGAGAGAGAGAGAGAGAGAGAGAGAGAGAGAGAGAGAGAGAGAGAGAGGATATTTATATGTACTCCGTCAAAATGAGTTAAATCATATCAAAATATATAAGGGAGGGCTTCGAGGTGCCCTTCTCTCTCTGATTGTAAGTTGATTGTTGCGGGCCGCAGAAGGCGGAGAGAGAGAGAGAGAGAGAGAGAGAGAGAGAGAGAGAGAGACAAGCTTGAACGTCAGTACGATTCTGTACTAATTGTTAAAATGGTAAGACTTCGCGGTCATTCTCATCCTACCAGGGTGCAATCAGATACTTCTCTCTCTCTCTCTCTCTCTCGTCTAGACTCGGCGACTCTCGTAATCGATGTAAATGTCCCAAATAGTTGAAGACAACAGCCTGACTGTTAATGGCCAGAGAGGATCTTGAAAGTGCCCTTTTCCCTGAAAGCAATCACGTGACTGGCAGGATACCCAGTCGTGCTTGCTTGGGGGAAGGAAACTGTTGTACTCTTTTAGTCTATGCACCTTCTATTGGATTTGAGGATTTTCCCTCTTGATGTGTATTTGTAACAGAGCAAAGACAACGTTTGCACATCATGTACTGTAACGTCAAAAGTTGCAAAAGATCCTCCTCTCTCTCTCTCTACACACACACACACACACACACACACACATATATTTCAAGTAGTGGTAGCTCAATGGTCTAGAAGGGATAACTAGTAGCCACTGGGTACAAGTAGTAGAAGTAGAAATTACAAGGAAAGAGTAGTCGTAACACGATGTACGAAGTAATGTAAGATGGCGATGAAGTAGCAGTTACTACAATGGCAGTAGTATAGGAAGTTAAAAGTAAAGAATTTAAGTAGCACTATAATAATACTAAGTAAATACATAAATAATTAAATATATATACATTTCTATACATATACGAGTATATGTATATATTTATATGTATGTGTATAAATATTTAATTAATTTATTCATTTAGTATTATTATAGTGCTACTTAAATTCTTTATTTTCAACCTCTTATACTACTGTCATTGTAGTAACTGCTACTACTGCTATCTTTCTATATATATATATATATATATATATATATATATATATATATATATATATATATATATATATATATATATATATATATATATATATATATATATATATATATATATATATATATATAGAGAGAGAGAGAGAGAGAGAGAGAGAGAGAGAGAGAGAGAGAGAGAGAGAGAGCTTCCGCGCCGGTCAGATTCGAATTACGGCCTGGTTCAAAAACAACAGTAGACAGTGACTTTACTACCCGGCTATCAATCCTTGCCGTGAGTGATTAGTATTCATTCAAAATTTATACTATTATACTATCAAGAGAGAAAAACGAGAGGACCTCGAAGAGGTAATCCTCACCCCGCTGGAAATCTAAAATAGAGCTTGCAACTGATTTCCCCACGATTTACTAATGAAAATAGGTAAAATATCACTATCTTAATACTTTATCTCCTTTGGGTGAGAAAAAAACAATAAAATCATTACGACCATTAAAAATATTCTGGAACAGTATAAAAAAATAAAAGTTTGGTGTACGAAATAATAGTAATAATAATAATAATAATAATAATAATAAAAATAATAATAATAATAATAATAATAATAATAATACTTCGTGTCTTTTCATATTATGTCCTCCTCCAAATCTCAGTCACTCTCTCTCTCTCTCTCCTTCCCTTTCGCTCTTCCTCTCCGCCTTTTTCTCTCTACGAACTTGACATGCGAGAGATACTGCTACCATGCATTAGAGGATTATTCCTCCATTTGCTGCAGTTCATAAATCTTTCAAGTAGTAGCAGCTGAATGATTAGGAAGGGATAACTAGTAGCCACTGGATACAAGTAGTAAACGCAGACCTGACAAGGCTATAGTAGTAGTAACGAGATGTAAGTAGTAGTATGATGACGACGACTGAAGTACCAGGTACCGTAATAGCAGCAGTATAGGATGTTAAGTAGCAGTAAAGATGCGAAGTAGAAGTAGCTGTGCTAACGGTGATAGCCAGTAGCCAGTGTTATGGCCTTCAGACCTCTACTTGACACCTCTACTAGACTTAACATCTGCTCTTAATTTCTTATAATTACATTTTTGTAGTAGTCCCAGTAGTAGCCAGCAGACTTAATAGAGAGTCTCAGAATTCTTCCTTTTTCATCTCCCAGTACAAACCTGGCTTTATCATCAACACTAGCAGTAATAGCAATCAGTAGCAGGAGCCAATAACCATAGTGACTAAGAATTATGTGGCGTGCATGGCCTATTCTGCCGGTCCACAGATCCCTGGATAGACCGAACTGCGGTCTTTACATGCGTCCGACGCCCATAGCCATAACGCCATCTAGGCCAGAAACTACCGTAAATGGATACCGCATTCGACATCTTATACGCCGCAGTTGACGTGTATGTTATAGTGTCTGAAACCATGCGTGCGTGAGCAAATATTATGAGGGGGAATGTGTGGGGGCGCCTCGTAGGTGGGGGTTGTTGGTTTGGTAGGTAGGGAAAGAGTTGGGGGTGGTGGGCTTGAAACATGGAAAAGTTATCTATTGCAACCATTTCGTTTCTTACGAGAACGGTTCTGTTATCCCTCTCTCTCTCTCTCTCTCTCTCTCTCTCTCTCTCTCTCTCAGGAATGTTCATGTGTTAACATTTCCCTGTCTCTTTACCAGACATACCGAGAATCATATTCATATATCTCTCTTTTTCTCTTTCCCTCCCTGTCTCGGCGGAAATTGCACTGAGACTTCTCTTGTAGTATCTGAAAAATATCGCTCTATCTCCCCACTTCTTGGTGATGGATAATCCACATTCCATGACTGATTTTCTCTATTTTAACATATCAAAAACAGACACTTCCCATCTCCAAGCAAGGTGCTCTCTCTCTCTCTTTCTTGTCGAGGCAGATAAGCCACTCTCCAAGAAAAATGTTCTCTAACTCTCTCTTTCTTCACTTCTTGTTGAGATAGATAGTCTCCACTCCAGGCAAGATGATCTCTCTCTCTCTCTCTCTCTCTCTCTCTCTCTCTCTCTCTACTCCTCTTGTTGCAATACATAACACAGTCCACTCTCCAAGAAAGATGTTCTCTCTCTCTCTCTCTCTCTCTCTCTCTCTCTCTCTCTCTCTCTCTCTCTCTCTCCCATGATCCGCCCACCATCTGTTCCAACACCATTCACGAGTTTATTAGGTGACGAACAGGTGTGCCATTAAATCTGTACCTTAATGGTTTTTGGGCATAATTATTCAAACAGAGGAGAGGGATCGCTTCTCCAACTACCGTTCTGCAGTGAATAATGAATGAGAACGTTTCCGAGATAAAAATGAATAAAATTAATGAAGTCAATAAGAAAAAAGTTCTCACGTACTGTTCATTAGCAGACCCCAGTTTGGTAATTTATCACATCAAAGACAAAGAGGATTAATCAAGAGATTTAAGATAGCATTTGAGGTTTTTTTATACTACTGTATATATAGCATGCAATTCGAAAGATTCAAGATAACTCTAATGACTTTCAATTTAATATGGGATTTTAGATATAAGACGGAATTCAGGGATTCAAGAATTCGTAATGATATTTAAAAAAAACTTCATTCAATAGATGACAGAATTAAATTAAAATATTTTCCCCATGTTTTTTTATAACACGAGATTCAAGATATAAGACTAAATTCAAGATAACTGATAATCTAATCGTTTTTCTTTTAATGAGATTCAAGATATAAGACTATATTCAAGATATCTGATATCCTAGTTGTTTTTCTTTTAATGGGATTCAAGATATGACTAAATTCAAGATAACAGATAACCTTGTCGTTTTCCTTTTAACGAGATTCAAGATATGACTAAATTGAAGATAACTGATAACCTAGTCGTTTTTCATTTAATGAGATCCAAGATATAAGACTAAATTCAAGATAACTGATAACCTAATCGTTTTTCTTTTAATGAGATTCAAGATATTAGACTATATTCAAGATATCTGATATCCTAGTCATTTTTCTTTTAATGAGATTCAAGATACGACTAAATTGAAGATAACAGATAACCTAGTCGTTTTCCTTTCAGCGAGATTCAAGATATGACTTAATTGAAGATAACTAATAACCTAGTCGTAGATTCAAGATATGACTAAATTGACGATAACTGATAACCTAGTTATTTTTCTTTTAATGAGATTTAAGATATAAGACTAAATTCAAGATCAGTGATAACCTAGTCGTTTTTCTTTTAATGAGATTCAAGATATAGCTAAATTGAAGATAACTGATAACATTTTTTTATGAGATTCAAGATGTGACTAAATTGAAGATAACTGATAACCTACAGTAGTCGTTTTTCTTTTAATGAGATCCAAGATATAAGACTAAGTTCAAGATAACAGATAACCTACTCATTTTTCTTTTAATGAGATTCAAGATATGACCAAATTGAAGATAACTGATAACCTAATAATTTTCCTTTTAATGAGATTTAAGATATAAGACTAAATTCAAGATAACAGATGACCTAGTCGTTTTTCTTTTAGAGAGATTCAAGATATGACTAAATTCAAGGTAACAGATAACCTAGTTGTTTTTCATTTAACGAGATTCAAGATATGACTAAACTGAAGATAACAGATAACCTAGTCGTTTTCCTTTTAACGAGATTCAAGATATGACTAAATTGAAGATAACTGATAACCTAGTCGTTTTTCTTTTAATGAGATTCAAGATATGACTAAATTGAAGATAACTGATAACCTAGATAACGTTTTTTCTTTTTAATGAGATTCAAGATATGACTAAATTCAAGATAACAGATAACCTAGTCGTTTTCCTTTTAACGAGATTCAAGATATGACTAAATTCAAGATAACTGATAACCTAGTCGTTTTTCTTTTAATGAGATTGAAGATATAAGATAAAGCTCAAGAGATTCAAGATTAACTCACTGATCTTAAATCTTACTGATACACCAATTAGATATTTATATGTACTGATTATTAAATATATCTAAACTTACATGTGTTTAACAATGAGGTTCGAGACATCTGACGGCAATCAAGAGAATCACGCACCTCGTCAGTTCCATAAAAATGAGATTAAGAGTAGCACAAGAAATTCAATAAAGAAAATGAAATACAGGATTTCTTAGAATGTAAATTGTTATTCAAGAAATAAACTGATTTGAAGAGATTTAAGATAATCTCATGAATTTTTAAATAACAATATGTACTTAATAACTGAATTCATGGGATTCACGATAGCATAAGTGATTTTCCAGAAACACAAGCAAGATACAAAATTAAATTCGAGACGATCTGAGATATTTGTAGATTTCATACAATTACGTTTCAAATATATAATATTGATTTCAGACTAAATGATATAAAGAAAAAGTTGACTTTTACGTACGAGAATCAAAATATAAAATGATAATCTTTAGTTTCCAGATTTTTTTTTTTATTTAAACCGATATTCAATACAAAATATAATATGAGAGTTGTGAGATAACTTGATGGTTTTTATTTGCAATACTATATAAGATCGAACGTGAATTTTTAAATATTTCTAATTTTTATTTTAATAAAAATATAAGATGGTATGCGAAAGAATCAATATACAGAGTTTTATAAGAGATAATTTCAAGATATAAGATGGAATTCAACAGATGGCCATAGTTTCTTGGAATTATATTGCTATTTATCTATCCATAAACTGTGGTAAATTAGCTTGCACGTTCTGAATAATAATAATAATAATAATAATAATAATAATAATAATAATAATAATAATAATAATAATAATAATAATAATAATGAGTTTCTTTTATTTATCCAACTACCAGTCTGAAAAGGAAATGAATTCACCTAACACTCACTGTAATTAAATTTCATTACTCGGTATGGAAGCCATTTCTCAGTAAAAATAGCAACCACTTTTCACAGTCCTGAACACAATACCAGCTTCCCCAACAGGAAATGAAAGGAAATGAAAGTGTTCTTTGTAGCAAAAAGGACAAAATATAATAATAATTTCCGCTGCATCTTCCTGCTAATATCATAAATGGTTCTCTCTCTGTCTCTCTCATTTCTATCATGGAGATCTCGGCGGGAAGGCCAGGAGAAAATGAAAGGAAATGGAAGTCTGACTACACAGTTTTTCCCTCCTTGTTCCAAATTTTGGAATGCTCTTCCTGCTTCTGTTTTTCCTGGTTCCTGTAATAACCATTTCTTTCTTTCGCTGCTTTTGCAGTTATACCCGGCGCTCCCTTCTTTCTCTCCCCTTTTTTTCGAAATACAATATCTGTTCTTTCCCGGGCAAGAGAATATCCCAGTCTAGACTTGGCTTGAAAAAAAGAAGGGTCTAGAAAAAATATGGTTATGTTCCCCCTTCCCTTCCACCCGTCAAAAGTCATTCAGTTTCATCATTTTTAATTGCTACCATTCACAAGCAGTTATCGCTGCCTGAAACTCAACTG
>NC_089794.1:38963197-38968197 GCF_040412425.1 Macrobrachium rosenbergii
AATAATAATAATAATAATAATAATAATAATAATAATAATAATAATAATTATTATTATTATTATTATTTTGCAGCTGCTAGCAATGTCTTCAAGCGGTGTCATCCGATACATGTTTTCTGGCATCATCATCTATCAGTGACTAATAGCGGTGTCGTATGAGCATGCTTCGGGCTATCAGTATGTAAAGGCGCTATCAATCACACGAGGGCGTTTTCGCCTTTTTGGCATCTTCTCTCACTTAGGTGCTGTCACACTCACACGGAACCTTTTTTCTTTTTGGTGTCTTGAATGCCATACCTCTAATAATGGCAAAAATTTAATATAATTCATATTGAATATATTATTATTATTATTATTATTACAAGAGTTATCTCACAGAGATAGTTGCTAGTTTTCCGAAGATGAGGCTAGATCAGGGCTGCCTACATGCCATAAGTATAGCCTGATTCTAAATCTGAAAAATTGTTTAGGTATATTCAATTCCTCTGAAAAATTTCGTTCCAGGATTACATCATATAAAATAAAATTACTATTTAAGGTTAATCATACTGCTACTGTATTAATTTAACTTGCAATACTGTAATTTAGGGAAGGTATTATAATGCCTTTTCTCTCCATTCTCCCCTTGTAAATGAAGATGCTGGTTTTTAATTGTAAGAGGACGACAAAGCGCACCTTCACTTCTGCTACTACTATTGGCAGCTTTCGGAAAATTCTGGCAGCAAAATTTTGGGTAAATTCTGGCAGCAAAATTCTAGGTATATTCTGGCAGAAAAATTCTGAGTAAATTCTGGCAGCAAAATTTTGGGTAAATTCTGGCAGCAAAATTCTAGGTATATTCTGGCAGAAAAATTCTGAGTAAATTCTGGCAGCAAAATTCTGGGTAAAACCTGGCAGAAAAAGTCTGGGTAAATTCTGGAAGAAGAATTCTGGGTCAATTCTGGTAGCAAAATTCCATGTAAAACCTGGCAGCAAAATTCTGGGTAAATTATGACAGTGAAATTCTGAGTAAATGCTGGCAATGTCAGACGAGCACAACTTCTTTAATTTTTTTTGTCGATATATACAGGCGGTGTCGCACAAACACACCTTAGGCATCTTCTATTTGCACCAAAAGAATGGCAAACGAATTTGTAGCGTAATTTAACAGCATCTAAATGCTGTGACGAACGAGTTTTTCAGTTTTTTGTATTTTTTGGTCAGTATCTTGATGCAGCGTTAGAAGAGCTCTTCTGGCAACTTTTAGCACCTTGACTCAGAATTTCCCATCACGCAAGGAACACTGGTTGCAAAATCGAAGTCGCTCATGTGACAGCCTTCATGAATGTAAGTGACTTCAATTTTCCACCAGATATGGAAAATAATATTGGCTGCTTGGTTCACAGTCTGTTATAAGATATCAAAGTGACCGTTCAATACCGCCTTAAACTACCAGTGGAAGAAAGACGAAATGTTTATATGCGGATATAAGATGGTAGAAAATGAAACCCAATCTCTTAAGTTTCATTTACGACATGTTTACTGTAAAATAAATAAATATGTTATCTTATCAGACAAAAATGAAGCTGCAAGAATGGAAAACATCACGAATCAATAGTACCTTCATTTCAAATCCACTATTTACCGAGCCAAAATATCACACGATTTTTAAAACATTTGCTTATTGGCTGCTTGGTTCACAGTCTGTTATAAGATATCAAAGTGACCGTTCAATACCACCTTAAACTACCAAAGAAAAAAAATATGCGGATATAAGATGGTAAAAATGAAACCCAATCTCTTAAGTTTCATTTACGACATGTTTACTGTAAAATAAATAAATATGTTATCTTATCAGACAAAAATGAAGCTGCAAGAATGGAAAACATCACGAATCAATAGTACCTTCATTTCAAATCCACTATTTACCGAGCCAAAATATCACACGATTTTTAAAACATTTGCTTATGAATGCACAACAAAACTTTAGCCACACAGAAAAAAAAAAATACTAAAACAAAGACACACATAAAGTAACGGTAACACTTCAAATTCGACTGACCTACTTAGGCACAACCAGAAGTCGCAGTTTCACAAATTGCCTGTCTTCTAATAAAGTGGTAAGCCAGAAAAGTCATGGCCTGGATATGTTATGCCACGCCTGGTAGAGTGGCCTTACACACACACACACAGATTTAGTCAAGGATCTATATGACGATGGGTTACGGCACATATTGGTGTTGTTGTTGTTGTTGTTTTCTATTAAGCTGGCGTTATGCCAGTTAATCAAAAACAACAACAACTCATCCAACGAAGCCTCCTAACTTCCTTGATGGAACGACCAGCGATTGCCCAAATATCCTTTAGGCCTTGCAGTAGCCTATAACGAACGTATTGCTGCTATCGGGAAATTAAATGGGTAGGATCCTCAAACATAAGTCTTAAGAGGGCAATATCTATATCACAAAACTGTTAAGCGATCAGTTGAACACCTACACCGACAAGAAGACTGAAAGTAAGGGGAGCATTCTTTAAAATCTTTAACGATTAACCGACGTTCATTATTTATGGGTTTTCATGGGCGACTGCATCTTAGCCATAAAGTTTTCAACTAATGGTAGGGTGTACGCTACTCTGCACCACTGCTAAACATTCAACCTAAAGTTAAGGGGTCCAGGGGGGGTTTCGGACAAGAAAGACGCGGCTTCTAGGTTAAGTTAGGTTAGGATATACCCCATTAGTACCACTGTTTTCCGTGACGCCCTAGTCTAGGTTAGGTTAGGGAAGGATTAGTTATGATGCGTCCATATGTAATTAAAGAATACAGGGACATTATTTTTTCATCTGCTTCGGTGATTTGTGCATACTTTACTATTCTTGGGTATTCACTTTATGCGTTTTTGCTCCCCCCCAACCCCCACCCGCACAGCATCTCAGTTATGGTCCCTGTATGATTGCTAAATATAGGGGTAGGATTAAGTGGTTTAATTGTAACCTTTACCAATAGTTCATTATTAGACAGCACTTTTGAAACGCTTCAAGAAAAACATAAATGGGAAATTTTTCATATCTATTATTATTAATATCCATCAGTTTAACCAGAAAAAAGAGCTACACTTTTTTACCTTAACAAGGATGTCCGGAAGGCTTTGTTCTTAATTAATATATTAGATTTTATCTTACTCATTTTGGAATGATAAGTATAATATCACAGTGGTTTTAATCACCTTTAATTTGTTACTAACTGATTCATTATTAAAAAAGGCCTGTCATTTACGAGTAATTGCGGGTTCCAGATATGTAAAAAAAAAAAAAAAAACCGACACGGAATGTTACATTCAATCTGGGTTAGTTACTGCAGGTTTTTCTGCTTCAACAGCATCTTCATTTCCCCTAATACCTCTGTGAACTGGAATCAGCATTATTCAGCTTTATTTAACAGCTTCATTTACTTTGTAGGATGAAAACCCAATTTACCGGACTTAAGGCCTTTTATGATATTAATTTTAAAGGCTTTCCAGTGCATCTCCAGTCACCATAAATTCCAGATTTCTGTGATGGGATGTTCTAAACATATATAAAATATATATATATATATATATATATATTTATATATATATATATATATATATATATATATATATATATATATATATATATATATATAAATCTAAATGTGTGTGTGTACCACTGAGATGTCTAATATTCAATTACTGATCGAGCATGAACGTTTTAGGTATATTGGGCAGATGATGAACTAAACAGTGAATTACGTCCTGGCTGTCAGTCGACCGTGATGGGGTAGAGATGGGCATAGAGCAAGCATCCTCATCACCACAGAGAGAGAGAGAGAGAGAGAGAATGCCAAGCTTAACATTCGGCACCGCTACCCGTCGGAAATGTCACTGTAACATAGATAAGGGTAGTTCATATTACTGATGAGCTGGACAAAGATTTTTTATCGTTTTTTTTTTTTTGCGAATTACATTGTCAGATCTTAGCTGTTAAATAAGAGAGAGAGAGAGAGAGAGAGAGAGAGAGAGAGAGAGAGAGAGAGAGAGAGAGAGAGAGAGAGAGAGAGAACAACATATATAAATATATATATGTATAAGTATATAATACACACACATTATATATATATATATATATAATATATATATATATATATATATATACCCTCAGTTTCACAAGGATGTTGCAACATCAGATTTACTGCAATGGGAAAATGAGACAATAATTACTCCTATTCTCTACCGCTTCGGTTACGAAAGACCCTTTCCAAAGAGCTTTTATGGGAGTACAAATATTAATAAGTACTAATTCCATTTACCCTGATGCTTTTCACTGGTTCAGTTATTGTGATGAATTTTTCATATCTGGGTTCACTGCAATGATTAGGCGAAGCCCTAAATATTATACAGTATTGTAAATACATAAAATTTTACCTTGGAGAAGGAAAATATAATGTATATATTAATTCTCCGGATGTATTCGTTGTCACCCCATCTAAAAATCTCGACTTTCAAGACTTTTTTTTTTTAATTATTCACTCAAGTAATTCTTTTTTAATTTCCACTCAAGTAATTTTTAAAATTTCCACTAAAGTAATTCTTTTTTTTAAATTTTCCTCCACAGTAATTTCTTTAAATTTTCACACAAGTATATTTTTCAATTTCCATTCAAACATTTTTTTACTTTCCACTCAAGTAATTTTAAGTAATTAAAAAAATTCCTTCAAGCAAATCTTTCGAAACTTCTACTAAAGTAATTTTGTTCAAAAACTCTCACTCAAGACATTTTTTTTGCTTAAATTTCAACTCGAGAAATATTGTAAAAATTTCTACTCTTGTCATTTTCCTTTTATAAATTTCCACCCACAATAGGAAAAATTCTAATAACCAAATCAAAATATGTCGAAGGCTTTTTACCACAGTCTCAGTGACTGTGCTAATTTCTTGAATTAGACAGACGGGGAAGAAATCCAGACAAAAGTTTTAAGGAACATTAACCCATTTGGGGTA
>NC_089794.1:38970697-38978197 GCF_040412425.1 Macrobrachium rosenbergii
ATATATATGTATATGTATATGTGTATACACACACACCCACACATATATATAATACATATACAGTATATATATATATATATATATATATATATATATATATATATATATATATATATATATATATATATATATATATATATATATATATATATATATATTATATGTATATATATATGTCAACAGCTTTACAACACTAGTCGTTCGATCACCAAATTTTGTCAATACTGGGAATAGATGACCTTAAGACAAGCCGAACACCTTCGGTGGGCACATTAGCCCTTTGACTAACTATGGGCGTGAACCCTTCTAAGGAGAAATAGGCATATGGCATTATATATATATATATATATATATAGGCATATATATATATATATATATATATTTATATTTATCATTTAACGGGTATATATATATACAGGGTAAAATATTTATAATTTAACATGTGCAGAAAAATCCTCAGTGCAGAAAACTTCCAGAGTATTAGCCGCTATTATACGTATATTCTCAATCTTTATTCAAGATACGTAAAAAAAAAAAATGACGGCACAAAGATAATACTAAATTGATGAACCTGGTTAGTTATGAAATAGTAAAAACAAGTCATATAGTTCTTACTGCGGGCAATATTCCATTGTGTGAGAATTTTTTTTTATACATTCAAGGGATACTGCATTCTTTAAAGGATTTGCTTTGCAATTTTATATCCTTCAGAACCTTATTAAGTTATTTAACTTCTTATCATTACCATTATCTTGGATACAATATAAGAAATTGCGGTATAAAAAGACAAAATGGAACAACCGATGACAAGCAACTCAAACAATACTCTAGCAAGATATTTACATCACGTTAACAACAATTAAAAACAAAACAAGCTCAGGAAAAGATTCCTCACTGTTCAAGCTCAAACCAAAATTCTACTGCGTTCCACCTGGAGTGACAATAATCAACACACAAGAGAAAATGTAAGGAATCTCTTTTAAAATGATAAAACTCAAAATAATGAATACTCTTGGCAACACTACCCAAAAGAATATCAACCACAATATGAAGTACACATACACTAACTCCTGAACGTTAAAAATGACTTTTAATCAAAGATGAAAAATGCACATAAGCGAAGGAACACTGACTGGAATGTGCATGGATCAGATAATAACAGAATTCTTTAACTTGCAGACTATTATGCATAAGAAATCATGAATCAAAAGGAATACTAGAGGATTACACAAAGTCACCTACACGACCTTAAGACCACAGTTTAGTGACTTTAACACAACACATTAATGAATTGTAATATAACTTGAGCACGGCATTTTTCCATGGCAAAAAATAATGTGAATTAACACAACTCTGACTTATATTACTGGTATATTTGCTCCATTCCTATTCTTTTGTTTACTGTATCACAATCAGACAGAAATCGTAAAAATAAATACAAATGGTGATATCCTTTCTTGACTAGCCTGCCTAATCATACAAACACCGACTTAGTTAAGCTACAAGAAAATGGTACGGTCATCCAGACTCTTATGTTCATATACAACTACATCACAAATGAAATCAGTCAATAGAAAACATAAAAATAAATGAAGATTTAACAATACCATATGCTAGAGGGGAATTAGTCTACCTTTCACATTCAAGAAGTATAAGATTTTAACTCAACAGTATTCTAAAAATAATATAACTTACATTATATACAACAGAAATTTCTGTAATCAGATCCAAACATACATGTTACTAACGAAAAAAATCTAGGCTCACAATAATAGTTACACATAACTGAGAGTGGTGTTTAATGCCATTTATATGACACGGCAAATTATTCTTAGACCAGACCAAATGATAGAGCAAGGCTCTACACTGACAATTCTTCCCAGATATAACAACTCTTTTCATTATTTATAATCGCTAAAAGCGAATAAAGACTAGACGATGTTTGAGCGTGGGATCGTTAACAGTAACACTAGACGCCACTAGCCAAGGAGTTATAGACAGATTTACTTGCCTTTTGTTTCTTTCTGTATCACTTTCCCCCAAGAGGAAACTAAGCTTCTTCCTCTCTCTCACTGAACTCACGGAGAAGGGCATTTCCACCTATCAGTGATGCGCGCCTTCTGATAGTTCTATTTTTTGCTCACACTGGTCTGTACAGGAGGATGGAATGGTGGCTACTAGGTGGGAAAGGAAAGGCAGTCTCTGGTCTGGACAGGAGGATGGAATGATGGCTGCCAGGTGGAAAAGGAAAGGAAGTTTCTGGTCTGGACAGGAGATGGAATGATGGCTGCCAGGTGGAAAAGGAAAGGCAGTTTCTGGTCTGGACAGGAGGATGGAATGATGGCTGCCAGGTGGTCTGGACAGGAGATGGAATGATGGCTACTAGCTGGAAAAGGAAAGGCAGTTTCTGGTCTGGGCAGGAGGATGGAATGATGGTTACCAGTTGGGAAAGGAAATCAGTCTCTGGTCTGGACAGGAGGATGGAATGATGGCTGCCAGGTAGGAAAGGAACGGCAGTCTCTGGTCCGGACAGGAGGATGGAATGATGGCGACGAGGTGGGAAAGGAAAGGCAGTCTCTGGTCCGGACAGGAGGATGGAATGATGGCTACGAGGTGGGAAAGGAAAGGCAGTCTCTGGTCTGGAAGAGAAGATGAAACAGTTTGTACTCGCTGTCTCCTGTCCTCTCAAAGGCACAGGTATGATTTGGTAGGGACAGTTACGATGATGGATGGCCCTCTTCACGTTCACTGCTCCGATAGATGTTTTCTAAATGGTGGATTCAAGGAGATGGTTGTTGTTTATTAGCTCTGGCTTTTACACAAGATGGGAGCAAAGTTCTAGCCTTCGGTGGAATGACTGTTAGGTCTGATACAACAGTCTCCTTTGCCTTCTAAGGCACTAATCTGTTAGCTTCATTACTACCGCTCTAGTCCAGTCATGTTAACTGATGGTAAGGAGAAAGATGTGAACTTTTCTACCACTCTTGGGTCGAAACACTGTAGGATATGACGACCCAAGGGAAGATAACACGAGAAGCAGGGAGAAACTCAGTTTAGTTATGGCTAAACCTGGACATGCAAAAAATGAAATATGAAGAGATGACAAGGAAAAATATGAAAAATTAATTGTGGAAGCTATTTGACGTGATCTCATATATATATATATATATATATATATATATATATATATATATATATATATATATATATATATATATATATATATATATAAATAATATATATATATATATATATATATATATATATATATATATATATATATAAAATAACGGTATCTCGTCAGAATGACTTTCCTACATTATATTTTCGCATTTTTCTTTGTACTTTGAAAATGGAGGAAGGTCCGAAAATTGGTGTTGCTTCCTTTACATTAGACATTTGCATTTGATGAAAATGAAAAAAAGTCTGTGCCGAAAAAGCACACACACACACACATATATATATATATATATATATATATATATATATATATATATATATATATATATATATATATATATATATATATGTGTGTGTGTGTGTGTGTGTGTGTGTGTGTACAAATTGTAATACAATATCATTTTATGAAATAATGGGTCAATAAAACAATTTAGCATTCCCTCATTTCATAAACACACCACACATACACACATATATATATATGTATATACAGATATATAAACAATTACCCAAAAATACCTTATAACAGTAATAACCAAACGTAATGTTATGTTCAGACTGTACCGTGTATTCATGAAGTGTTCCTCCTCCAATTCGTTCAGCTCTAAGCCTGACATTGGAGGACAAATCCAGCACGCAGAGGCTCTCGACACCCGAAATGGCGGGGGGGGGGTTCATTTATCTTTGTAAAGCGTGCTCTGGGATCAAGCGGAATGATCTAACACGGTCGCCAATGAGGTCGCATTCATTTTGCAAACTGCGCGTTCAACATGCACACACAAACACATCGTTCGTGTGATCGGTAGCATTCTTGTCTCTCTGACAGGAGGTCCCAGGTTGGAGCCCCGGACGCAGATAATAGGACAGAGCAAGGATCTATTAAAATAAATTGTGTTGCATAAGGCCAGTAAAGTGTTCCTAAAGTAAAATCTGAGAATCAGAGCAGTAACACTTCACTGAGCCACTGTTCTCAAGGGAAAGAGGTGAATAGGCCTTGCTGAATAATATATCTATCATAATATATCTATCAACCTATATACATATATATATATATATATATATATATATATATATATATATATATATATATATATATATATATATATATATATATATATATATATAATTTGTGTATATGTATGTAGATATATACATATAATACACACACATACAAATATATATATTTACATATATATAATAAACCTCTGAAAGTGCAGTCAACCACTGTGATAACTACTGCTGATGGTAAAGCGCTCTTATCTCTTTTATTACGTCCGCGGACCGCTTCTGGCCTCCTGCTCAACATTCTACCCAGCTGTGAATAGGCATCAACGTCTGCTGGAATCAATATATGGACGTGGGACTAGCATCCTCATCCCTCAAGACTTAGTGAGAGAAGGGGGGGGGGTTCAACCACATATCAAGCTGTACACACAGGTGCACATACGTACATAACACCAATCATCAGTATCAGCCGAACGAATTCCCCAATACGTCCTTCACTTATCCGGCGGAGAGAGACTGAAGAAAACTCCTGTCGAATTCGTCGCTCTTATACAAATTCGAGTCCTCATTAAAATTCCAATCTCGGGTCTGACTCTGCCTGCGGAATATGTCCTCGAGGGCCTTCCAAGTCTGCCACCGTCCCGGTCGATGAGGAGACCACATATCTTAAACTTATTTGACGGCCGTTTCGGATATTGGGCGTCGACAAATCCCCACTTTCTCCGGAATGGGGTTTAGTGTGATGGACGTCATGTGTATTATGTAATGTGGGTCTTACGCAAGTTTGGAGGTGTATGAATATATCTGTTTATCTATCAGTCTATCTATCTATCTATTTATATATACATACACACATACATATATATATAATGTATATATATAAAATAAATGTACAAATACATAAATACCTAAAGAGAGAGAGAGAGAGAGAGAGAGAGAGAGAGAGAGAGAGAGAGAGTCTCTTGTTTCTTCATCACAAAAAGACCAAAACTGGCCAACTCCTTTAGACAAAAAATTAATTTCTGGACAACAAAAATTCTAGTACAATCACATTAGTTGCTCTCGGGTATTCCGCATATTTTATTCTTTTTATTTCAACTCCAGTTGCATGAACACGAAACACCTCCGAGGCTACGGCAACCCAGAGTAAATGGGGAAACTACCAGGCCTCCTTATTCTACATCTACTCCTTGTAAGTGCAGATGAAGGGACTGCTGTAGCACCCTGCAGGTCACTGAATCTCACACTGACTTCATGCAGTAAATGTGGGTTTGCCCAACGCATCCCACACTTGCTCAGTTGGGTAAATTTGGATTGGGGAAGGTTGTAGCACCAGACAGATCACCTACAGTAATCTCTCTTTCCACTCTTCAGAGTAAAGGTGGGTTATGGAAGTGCGTGGTACCCACCAAGTCACCGAATCCAACATTCGCTCAGAGGAATAAATGAGGGTTGAGAGAAGTTGTAACACCTGCAAGGCCAGCCAGTCTCAAATTTACTTTGTAAGGTAAATGTAAGGTTTTGTACAGCTGTAAAACCTGACAGGCTAATGATTCAACGTTTACTCTACACATTAATAAAATTACGGGAAGGTTATAGAAGCCTAGGAATATGCAAGTTGGGAGAAAATTCCAAAAAATGAAGCATACGGAAAGAAACGGGGGCAACTTCAGCAAGGTAATAGGCTAACATTTGGGAATATCGACCGTGTTATTCAAAGGCCAATTAATATCCGTATCGGACCCAGGCTTGAAGGGAGCAAGAAAAAAGGAGGAAAGAGGGCTAACGTCACAACTCCCATGGTGACCTAACGATTGGTTGCAGCTTTCTTACCTAAGTCGGTATAAATGGACGTTATTGTCCCTCTGTCATTTACACTCAGGCCTTTGGCGATCCCATCCAAGAACACTAGATGGAGACCGATAGTTGCCACTTGACAACCAGCCTCCTTTTAGGTGGAACCATCTCCTTCGCCGGCAAGTTGAACCAGGACAACAGAGTGGGACCACTGTCTTCTGCAGGGGTAGATATGGAATCCTTTTCTGCCTGTCTAATGCGTTCAGAACTAAGCCTTTCCTTTCTGGGGGAGTAGCTCAGCACTTAATTAAATTATCTTACACAAGGCAGTGGAGATACAAACCCTATCAAGAAAGGGTTGGAGATAATAATAACTCTTTATGAAGAGTAATCTGTCGCTTAGTTTTTCGTTTCATATTATTTACTTTCATTCTTTTCTACTTCTGCTTGTTGCACTTTCCCATATTGCCTACCTACCAGAGAGCATTGTTCTTCCCTGAATAACTAATACAACGGATAACGAACTTAAAACAGCAATTTTCGAAAATGTAATTAGGTTCACAAAACCTAATTACAGCAAAAGGCCTGAAGTTCTGCACACAAAGAATCATTTTAAGTATGCTAGCTTTCAAGCACTCTGAGAGAGAGAGAGAGAGAGAGAGAGAGAGAGAGAGAGAGAGAGAGAGAGAAATACTTTTTTACGCTCCCGTCAGGAGATGAGCCCAGCTAATTGCCGACAGATGGCCATCAGTCGATTTACAATTGCCCGACTGCCTAACAGTTCTTTCCAGCCGCAAAACTGGCCTACGTAACGTCTCCGACACAACGCGTAAGTTTTCAGTGGCAATTCTTAGTTGCAATTCAAAAGCAAATGTGGAACTGCTATTTTTACGGTCTCCAATATATAATAACTTTACACTCTTGACTTTATTGCTGTGACCCGAATAAAAATGAACATGGAAATGTTGGTGGACTTTCTGCACGCACTGTATTTAAACCCATCAATAGATCTATAGATTAGGCAATACAAAAAGGGTGTGCAACCATACTTTTCCATTTCCACAGTTAATTTCATTGATGGCACTAATTCATTTAATCTGACAGAGAAGTTATTTACATTTTCGTTACCTGGCCAAACACATCTGCCGTCCACATACCTAAACCATACTACATTGCGTGGAATGATTTTGTTTTATATATTGCTGTCGAAAAATACCATATTCAAATTACTTAACACTGGGAATAACGGGTTACCCATTGCCACACAAAAATTTTGAGAGTAAAATTTCCCGTTCAATTCAGACTTATATTCTTTGGTCATAGGCGTTGCAAAGCCAGTTTAAAGAGCTTAATCAAATTTACATGACATATTTAGTATTAATTGACTGATTTACGAAATGTAGGCTGTCAGACCAAGTATTGGAGCATTTTCAGCCATTCAGTGTTTAAGCCAGTGAAAAGAGTTAGTTGGAGAGGGTGGACAGCAAAATAAACGAATCCAGAAAAGAAAGGAAATGA
>NC_089794.1:38980697-38983197 GCF_040412425.1 Macrobrachium rosenbergii
TCTTAATCCTTTTTTAGGAATTACCCTTTGTTAGAGAACATCAGGTTTTAGTTTTCTGTAGAAAAATAACTATTGTGCCTGCTCTGTCTGTCCGTACGCACTTTTTTCTGTCCGCTCTCAGATCTTAAAAGCTACTGAGGCTAGAGGGCTGCAAACTGGTATGTTGATCATCCACCCTCCACTCATCAAACATATCAAATTGCAGCCCTCTTGCCTCAGCAGTTGTTTATTTAATTTAAGGTTAAAGTTGGCCATACTCCTGCGTCTGGCAACGATGTAGGACAGGCCACCACCGGGCCGTGGTTGAAGTTTCATGAACTGCGGATCATACAGAATTATCCAGAGACCACAGAAAGATAGATCTATTTTCGGTGGCCCTGATTACACGCTGTAAGAAAACTCGATTGCGCAGAAGAAACTTCGGCGAATTTTTGACCTGTTTTCTACCTGCTGCCAAGTTTGAGATTTGCCCTCCTTTTCCGGGTTCTTTCTGACTCTTTCCTGACCTTTTTCTTTTTATAAGAGGCAGAAGGGACTAAGGCGTTCTTCGTGGTTAAGCTCCTTAACTCTTCTTTCTGGGTGTGTGTCTCTTTTAGAGGTCTAAGCTAGAAAATGGCACTAAGAAGCCAGTCCCACTTACCTTTCTACTTGAAAAAACTAAGCAAAGACTCTTCCTGAAACTAAATGATAAAAAAAAGCCTTTTCCTGATATGTTAAAATCGAGTACATTAAACCGACTTGAATCATCTCAATTCAAACTTGGACCTGAGAGAGACACTAACCACAGCCGAACAAACTCACAAACCGCATCCTGCCCCCCCCCCCACCCCACCAAACCCCCTAAAAATGCGATGACCCCTTTCATGAATAAATAAATGAAGAAACAAAAATGAAACGACAGCTGGTCAACAATAATTACAGTTTGCTGTTTGCGATGTTTACTTGCTATTTGCATTTCCCCTCTTTTGTGACATTTGAACATTCTGTTCAGCTGAAGTTTACTTAGCATGTGAAATGGCCTTTCAGGTTTGTTCCACGCGGATGTCTGGACATTTAAACAATTATAATTTTGTCTAATTTCATTACATTTTCCTCTTCTTTCAAATAAAGGCATTCTGCTCTATGGGGACTTACTTAATAAGTCAATGGTTCCACTGGATCGCCTCAGATGAATTCGTGCATTTATAATAATAAAAATTATTTGGTCAAGGTACAAACAGCAAAATGATATCCATAAACTCCATAAATTTTTAATTCTGTGATAAATATACATTTATGCATTCAGTTACCACAATTACGTATTTATATACCTAATTATATTTTCATCAAGCAACTGCATATAATCTATCTATATTCTTTTACTTGGTTTTCAGCTAGTATTTACAGGATGAAGTTGCGAGCTACATGCCCTGCCGCAGGCTGTAAAAGGTACTTTGGTTTGACGTAGCCTTTCTTTTCTTGATGTTTACCTATCCAATTACTAACCAATCCCAACGATGCTAACTTCACTGATCGAACCACCGAACTATTATAAAAGAGAGAGAGAGAGAGAGAGAGAGAGAGAGAGAGAGAGATACGCGTATGTACACGTAAATATAGGAAGGTAGTCTTACATACCCTTTCTATGTCAACAATAATTTACATATTTATCTATACCAGTATCTGTAAAACCCGCTCGGAAGAGAGAAAGAGAGAATCATCACGTCTCGAGGATTACACCGACGGGAAAAAGAAGTAATTACATCCTGCAGAAATAACCGGGATGCAAGGGTGCATTAGCAGAGACTCAAAGGGACGGTTGCCAGAACAGAGGGAGCATTATCGCAACCTGTCAATCACAGGATACATGGCACCTCGTTGATTTAATGGACAGATAAGCTGGCGTCAAAGGGCGCAAGCCGTTATCCTCATGGTGTGATTATATACAGTATACATATATAAATGTATATTACATGTATATACTATATATATATATACATGAAGACGAAATTAGTTAGGTTTTATGTGTTTCATTTTCTTTGTGTTACATGCGTATATGTACTGACTGAGTGTGTATGTATGTATGTATGTATATATATATATATGTATATATATGTATATATATATATATATATATATATATATATATATATATATATATATGTAACAAAGAAAATGAAACTTATAAATCCTGACTAATGTACAGTATATATATATATATATATATATATATATATATATATATAAATATATATATATATATATATATATATATATATATATATATATATATATATATATATATATATATATATATATATATATATATAATATTTATATACATGTATGTATATATATATATATATATACACATACGCACAAACACACACACACACAATATATATATATATATATATATATATATATATATATATATATATATATATAATACATTTTTTAAATCTCTGAACTAACGATATCATTTACAGCAGATGACTACCAACATACTAAGCAGAATCAA
>NC_089794.1:38988197-39008197 GCF_040412425.1 Macrobrachium rosenbergii
TCGTTTCAATTTGCAGACTGCATACACGAGGGTAAGTTATTTTGATAGTTATTTCTTTCCTTTCACAATATATTCGTTTCGTCTTTCAGCTTAGCCTTTTTCACGTATCATTTTATCCCTCTTGTAATTTTTCAACCTTTTTCTTTTCTCTCGCAATCAGATCGTACATTCTTATATTTCATATTCATAAGACCACTGATTTCCATTCTTCAGTATTTCCTATACTAAGATTGAAAAGACATCAGCAATGCTCACTGTTACTCTTTCTCATCTACAACCGGCCAAGCTTCAGATATTTCTTTGAAGACTTAAAACCCTCAGATAATATTCTATTCCTAACGCTAGCAACTTCTTTTATCATTGCAACATAAGTAAGGACCCAATTACTAGTACCCTCCTTGTCCCTTCCCCAAGTTTGGTGTCCCTCTAAAATTTTCTTTCTCTACTCCTGTTCAGTCTCATTCTGAAATGTTGTCTTTCCATTTCCCAGTTCGGTCTCCTAATTTAAACCTCTCTCTTCCCACTCACCGGCTTCGTCTTCCCCCCTAAACCAGTCGCCATCCCTCCCTCAACCTAAGGCCCATCAACAACTAAACCTCCCCCTAGCTAAAACAACACCCCGGAGATAAAGACATCATTCGCCCAGTTCCCCAGGAGAAAAACAGAGCCTTCCCTGCCCCCACCGGTCGCCCCCCCCTCCCCCCGGCCTTCCAGAGCCTAACACAAACTCCAGCAATGTTTACACATTTCTCGCCTTTTACGTACAACAGAGATCCAGCCAACCGTCGTCTCATATATACGTATTTGTTCGCGAACTAGCAGCCGTTCCCGACGACGGAAATTGTATGAGGCAAAATTGGAATTTCAGCGATACGGGAGCTTGTCAAATACGGCTTCGTTGGGTATTTCGGATTGGGGGCGGGAGGGGGGGGCGTTGTTATCTGGGGCTTTTCCTAAATACCGGCTTGATGCTTCAGAAGGCTTGTGGTTCTCGCAGGTGGGTGTAAACTAAATACTTTGAATGGCATATAGTGTGTGGGCGTAAAGGAGAGAGAAAAAACGTGAGGGTAGGTGCGAAAAGAGGAAGAGCATAAACTGGATGGGCAAGAAGGGAGGAAAGACAAAATGGATTAGTGTGAAGGGAAGAATGGCATAAAAAGGATAAGAGTGTAGGGAAGAATGATCTTAAGTAAGTTAGCGTGGCGGCAGAGATAACATAAACTGGATGGGCATGATTGTATGGATGACATAAGTTAAGCGGGCATAAAGAGACAAACAGAATAAACTGCATGGGCACGGAGAAATGAAACACGTAAATTGTGTGGGCGTTAAGAGACGAAAGACAAATTTCGTGGGTGTAAAGAGATGAAAGACAAATTGTGCGGGGGTGAAGAGTAGAATTCCATAAATTGTGTGGACGTAAAGAGATGGAAGACATAAACTGTGTGCGGATGAAGAGTAGAATTGGATAAATTGTGTGGGTGTGAAGAGAGGAAAAGGTAGAGTGAGTGTGGAGCGACAAATAATCTTAAGTGGGTGGGCATAAAGGAAGGTGTGGTACGAAACTTCTTCTTCTTCGTTTTAACGTGCTTTTTTCCCATTTTTATATGGGGGTAAGCACGATGCCTTCTTTTGGCGGTGGGGTAGGCCGTAGCCTTGATCGGCTGCCCTGCCTGACATCGCTTAGACCCCGGGAACGAATGTGTACATGTATTGCACCAAATCCCCAGCTCCCTTTCTCCCAGCAGCCAGGAGAACTGGGCGGTTAGGTGGACAATTCGAGACGTGTGAGGTGTCTGTTATGTTTTTAGAAGATGTCGGATCGTACATTAAATCAAACTGCTGTAATATTTCATTAATAAGAATGATAAAAAATACTGCCAATTTTCTTTTTGTTATATTTCTTTTTAGTCTGCTTGCAATGTTATAATACGCAACGTGATTCTTGCCTAGAACTAGTAAAAGAAATTGTAAACTGCCTTATTTAGACTATACAGATTTGGAGGAAACGACAAAAACGGTAAAACAGACTACGAATTTTTTTAATCACATTTCTGTTTAACATAGTGACATATCGGTAACATGAAAATTAATTAATACAGATAAAATTGTGATCAGAGTGACATATGAGTAACATTAATCTTAATTAAAAGTTATAAAAATGTTGTAATCAGATCATGAACTGCATTACTTACACAATAAGGGATAGACGGTAAATGTCACAAAACTGTTCTACATTGCTGAAAGCAGGTCTATTCCTTTGCGGAAGACTAGGCAGTAAAAGGCTGGTGTATCTCCCTAATCGCAGTAGTGTACATTTTAGCTGAGTAGAAGAGGATTCCAAATCTATCCTGGGTGAAGCTACACTGCTCCTACTCTTGAGCTGTCCTAATTTATATTGTCGTTGAAGGTGGCTCCACCTCAAAGGGAGGGGGTGGGGTGGGGATGGTCAAGCTAGCCCAGGCAACTACTGGTCTCAATGGATGTTGCCTTGGAGTGTATGCTAAAGGCTTTAGTGTGATGGTTACTGGTTCGGAAGAGGGATAACATAACCTTTCGACCAAGTAGTGAGCGCACCATGAATAGTAATGCTTGATGGAACCGTAATGATAAATGTCAAGGAAAAATATATGCACTGTTGCAGCAGAAATAGTGGTGTTAAATTCAGAATTTTATCAGTCAGTATTTTGATACTCAACAAATAAGACATGTTTCGAAACTATATGAATGATAACAATTTCTTAGTATTAACTTAACAGAGACCTCTCAAGTTCTCGATGTCCTTCACAATCACAGACTACATACTATGTGAATTTTTTAACATCAATCTAGCTTAATGCTAAAACAACACAAATATCATGTGAATGTGATTATTGCAAAGCAATAATAATAACACCAACGACCATCCCAAGAGTATTGGTAAGGAACACATGTTCCCTACTAACCATCTCAAAGACTAAGTCTACGCAACTGATTAAATTTTTTATTATGAAGGTCATGGCCAAGGCCAGAAGGTCATTAACAATAATCTCTTTTTTTCTTTTTACAGTCCGAAGCTGTGGACAAGATTAACGTTATGTACAGTAACTACTGACTAAATTTGGATCTTTTACTCCACCTTTTGGCCAAGTTCTCTCATATTATTATTATTATTATTATTATTATTATTATTATTATTATTATTATTATTATTATTCTAAAAATGAACCCTATTCATGTCGAACAACCCAAAGAGGCCACTGACTTAAAATTCAAGCTTCCTAAGAATATGGTGTTCATTCGAAAGAAGATAATGAGAAATACAGAAAGAGGAGATCGGTTGTAAGAAAAACCAGATTAATTAACAAACTGATAAATGAATAAAAAAAGTGAGTGAAATATTAAAATACAACCTGAATACAAATAATACAAAAACAAGGTTAGTGTTTACTGACGGATAATCAGACGGAACATATGGACATTCACTCGCACGTACGTCTATTAATTTTGACTCAAATTCCTTCAACCACGCAAGACTTTGAAAAGTTGATATATAACTCAACATCTGGCAGAAATTACCGAGAAAGTCTGAAAACTTCACCTCCAGCCTCGCATACTACGAAACAGGAAATCAATTCGGTGATAAATGGATCTCAGGAAATTACACTTGGCAGAGACAGCTCTCATGATTACGTGACACGTGCAGTACCTTCCACGACAGAAATATATATATATATATATATATATATATATATATATATATATATATATATATATATATATATATATATATATAATATATATATATATATATATATATATATATATATATATATATGCACACATGCATATATACACACACACACACACACATATATACATATATATATATATATATATATATATATATATTGTGTGTGTGTATGTGTATGTTTATGTGTGTGGGACTCACAGTAATCTTATGGTTATATTAATTACTTACCCACCAGAGATAGATTCGATTTTTGAATAATGTGAAAAGATTTAGATAGCCACTGATGATACCTACTGCGCTTATGTGAATTATGTATCTGCTAGTTAGCGGCTTAGGTTGCAGAAGGGTGGAGCGCTTGTAAATCATCCATATTTGACCGTTTTTCCCTTCTTGTCAATTTTTTCAAACATTTTTTCCTTACTCCTTTCTCCACAGTTAACCCTTTGTTCTATGCCTCCTTACCAACGCTGCAGAGGCCACGTGGGCCAGAGATAGTTCCGCTTTCACTTTCCAGGACGCGCGGGTCACAATCATAGAACAATAAGTTAAGCTGAAATAGACATGATTCTTTTGTGGCTTAAACTCATCGTGAAATTCTTTTGTGACTTAAAACCATCGTAAGCCAGGGAGATCAACCCAAAGCTCCCTGGGGGCTGCAACTGTCCTTGATGTCACCTTCTAATCGTTGTGCAAACAAAATGACCAACGGTAGCCGATATGCTGGCAACTCGAATTAGGCAATGACTGAGAATGGAAATGAATCATTCTCGGCCCCACCAGTCACCAGTGCACTTAATTTTCTCACTTTGCATTCCTAATGTGACACAGCTGATGACCCAGTGACACTATGTCAAAACATTTGTGATTGGCTACAGCATAAGAACCACACACCGCCGGCCAAACAACACTGTTTTTCTGTTGCCACACAACCAAACTGCATTAAGGCACTGAATTTATTATTATTCGTCACATGAAATTTTGCCAAGTCATCTGTAAAATTTTAATATTGTTTAAAGTACTGAGCGGTCAACATGCTGAGTTTATGTTAGGTGATTAGGGCAGCGAAATTATTCCATGTACTGAAAGATTAGCTTACGGAACACAGAGTCACTAGGAACAGAGCTCATGAAAGATGAAGCGCTCAGATTACGTTCGTTTGTGAATTCCTTCCACTCATCCATAATAAATTACGATTCACTTTTCTAATAAGCATATTCTCTTTTATGTGCTTTCAGTGGTATCTGAACATATCCTGAGGAGTAAAAGTGAATTTCAGGAAATCTCACGAAGAATGTAAAGAATTACATTCAGACTTAATAAAAGAATATGTTATGGATCCCAAACCCTCTCACGAGTCTTCCATGATACATAAATCACAAGTGAAAGTGAGAACAGTCGATATAAAAAGTACCGTATTGTTAACTGTCTTTGCCATCCTGACTGGTTCACGCTGAAAACAAGTTGCAGAACCTGCGTGGGTTGAGGGATAAGATTTCTGATGCTTGTAATATAGTTTTTCGGTGTGTGATTGCCAGCTTAAAGGGCATGGGGCCTAGCGACCTTTTCCTAAAATATTGTGGACTTGAAGGGCAACATCTATGGAGAAAAGGTTTCCGGGCGAATATATATATATATATATATATATATATATATATATATATATATATATATATATATATATATATATATATATATATATATATATATATATATATATATATATACTCACACACACACACAAATGAGGCAGGGAGGTCCCAAAAGATACTACTCTTATTTTGCGGCTAGGATGGAAGCAACTTATTCCTCTCTATCCTTACTGTGACTAACCAAAGTCGGCTATCCACGAGGTACATACTTCTCTGCTTATACCCAAAAAGGCAATGTGGATTTTAACGGAATCTGCCCAGATCACCCCACCTCCACGGAAACTAAAACCGGGTCCTGTCGTTGGTAAGGTGAGCATTCAGACGACAAACTTTATAATTATATATACGATTATTTATAATTATATATATATATATATATATATATATATATATATATATATATATATATATATACATAATAATATGTATATACATATATATGTATATACATACATACATATATATATATATGTATATAATATATATATATGTATATAATATACATATATATATATATATATATATATATATATATATATATATATATATATATATATATATATATATATACACACACACACAAAGGCCCTTACTTTCAGACAAGCAAAACTCCCGAGTGAAAAGAGTGCAATAGAAAAGATTGCACGTGCACTGCAGAATAACAAATAGACTTTTGATGGCTCAAAGCATAAAATGCAGCTCTCCCATTTAGGCTGAATGGCGGGGAATCTACTTTGGTGCTTTGCAAAAACAAAAGGAGCCGTGGCATATAAATGCCTAACTATCTGTACACGTACTAGCTTTGCATTAGCTGCGACATAAGCTAAGAGGCAGCTATCGGGATGTCACATCAGTAATAACGATTTTTTTTCTTGGCTAAAAGCCCTTTCCCCTTAAAGAGGGTGTTCCAGAAAGCGATGATTCCAGTTCTCAGCAAGTCTCCTGGATTAAGGTTCCTAGCCACTTCCATCTTAATGTACTTTCAATGCTTCTCGAATATTAAGCTCCTTTCTTTCCAGCAGTTCTTTCATTCGGTCAAGCCAACACGATCTCTGTGTTCCTCTCCCTCCCCAAACCACATCTGACACTTGAAAGAAAACATAAACTGGAGAACAAATATAATGAAGAAATCCAAAAAAAGTGGATTTCTTTATGTCTCCACACTCAATAGGGAGTTTGAAGCTCCGAAACTATATGTGGATTCCTTAAAATATATTTGTTCTACAATTTGTATTATTTTCAAGTGTGAAAGTTCGATGCTGATCTGTTGTCACCAATTCTGAAATACGCACTCTTTTCACAGATTTACAATTTTTCATTCTTTCCACATGATCAAACCTCAAAACACTGCAATACATTCTTTCAACAATACTAACCTGTTTACATTTTCTAAACATCTCCACTTCTCGCTTTCGATTTCCGCCACATACACACAACAAATCTCTCATCTTACCGGCTTCAACTCTTTTCTTTCTAATTCTGTTTAAAATCCACTCTTCGATCACATAAAAGAGAACCGGCTAACTGGTCTTTTCGTTCATTCTATCACTGGCTTCCAGAAATAGTCTTTTGCGCACAACTTGCTACCTTCCTTGCTTTAGCCATTCTGTCCTGCAATCCTACGATCATCCATTACACTTACACGCAGAGACCCCATGTCAGTCAACACCTGCCACTCTTCCACCATTCATGGCTCCTTTCTGTTAGCATTTACCCTAAAAAACTAACTCTTGCTTACACCTACTCTTAGCCTTCAATCTCTGTCAGCAGCATCTGCAACTTTTCCCCTCTTTCCCCAATCTATACTGCACCATCTACAAATATCAGCTATTCTCTACATCACCCATGACCCATTATCTTATCCTGAAAGCCTGCACTAACATCTACCGTCATCTTCCTGATTTCTTGCATCACTCCACCCCTTACAGACATTAAACATTCACGCAAACACACACACATACATACACACACACACACACACACACACACACATATATATATATATATATATATATGTGTATGTGTATATGTATATGTATGTGTATATGTGTGTGTGTGTGTAGTGTATGTGTGTGTAGTATATACATTTTCGTGGGTGGGGAGAAAAGGATAGCCAGAAGACGTGATAAAATTGCAAACATTATTATTCCTTAATAACATACACAGGAACAACCAAGCTCATATATGTTATTAAGGAATAATGATGTCTGCAATTTTACCGCGTCTTCTTGCTATTTTGTTCCCTCTTAACTTGAAGTATTCTAGAAACGAAAATAAAATAAACTTTATATATATACATACATACATATATATATATATATATATCATACACAAACACACACATATATATACCATAGATATTTTATATATATACATATATATAATATATATATTAGTATAGAAAATAAACTTCAAAATGCTTTCCTTTTCAACCAATGAAGACGCCCCAGTATTTATAAATGAAACCCCTAGTGTATTTATAAAACCTATCAAATTTCAAATCGATGTAAAACCTTTCTTGAAAATTATTGCAATTCGTACCCAGCAAAGCGCACTCCCACCACTTTCTTCAAAATTATGAAAGAAAAATATCTCGGAACAACGACCATGAGTTAACTGTTGCTAACGCTATTTCATAACTTTAATAATAATAATAATAATAATAATAATAATAATAATAATAATAATAATACATAGGAAAATGAAAAATGTAAACTATATAACTACAAATTCCTATAATTTCAAAACAAAAACAACAATAACAACAGTAATATTAAATAGCAGTAATACCAACTATTAAGTCCCATTCATCAGAAGCAAGGTGGGTTAACGGTGTCGTCACTTTCCATCGTGCGTGGGTTCAAGGTTCAGATCCCACCAGCAGGAAGAGATTCTTTATTTATTGCCCTTCGGACTGCAGGCTTTTAGTGGAGAGCGTACCCTAAAAGGGTGAGCACATCCAGAGGTTGAAAGGTCATTGTGGCTAATAATGCTAATATCAATAGTTGGTGTATCAACTAACAAAAATAAAAACAAAAATGCATCGGTCAGACCTTCCAGTCAAACTGGTATGCGAGCGAGTCGCGAAACCCGTTTAAAAAGGGACAGTGGTTTTAAAGAGGAAAGAAGTGAAAGTGAAATCTGATGAGAGAGAGAGAGAGAGAGAGAGAGAGAGAGAGAGAGAGAGAGAGAGAGAGAGAGAGAGAGAGAGAGAGATAAATCGACATTTAACATTTAACACGACACATTTCATAACTTAGAAAAGACATATATACATATATACATATATATATATATATATATATATATATATATATATATATATATATATATATATATATATATATATATATATATATATATATATATGTTACATATATATACAACAGAGAGAGAGAGAGAGAGAGAGAGAGAGAGAGAGAGAGCTACTAATACACACATCCAAAAAGTGAGAAGTAAGAGTTATAGTCTTTAACACACGTCCAAAAGAGAGAGAGAGAGAGAGAGAGAGAGAGAGAGAGAGAGAGAGAGAGAGAGAGAGAGAGAGAGAGTCCCTCATATCCAGAACTGTGGGAGGGGGACTGTAACATAATATATCAGAGAAAGGGGGAGCCGGCAACTTATTTCCTGTTCCATTTTTATTTATTTTTTTTCTTTCAAATCCAAGTGAAAGTTGGTGAGATCTACAACCCACTTTGTACTGTACGGAATGAGGTCACTGACCATTCCTACAGAATTATGAGTCACTATTATTATTATTATTATTATTATTATTATTATTATTATTATTATTATTATTATTATTATTATTTTACTAGTTAGGCACTGTTGCGTTCATCCTTTGAGAGCCAAGCCATCAATGAACACCTGAGCAGAAAGCTTCAGTATCGACAGCTTCATTTGCCCACACAAAAGGCTTACCTATTGCCCATCGACCGCCGTACCCAAACTGCGCCACTTAATATTTCCTGCACTCACTCTTCCACGATTCCAAGATAAAAAGAACAAGAGCCTTCCATTCCATCATCTTCCAGCACCCGTGTATCCAACACTTCCTCGATGTTCCTCTTTTTCTTGCCAAACCTTCCGAATTTTACACTTTTCGCTATACCATAGCCCTCCGTTCTCTCCACGCGACCAAACCACATCAGAATGCTGATCCACCCTTTTTCTGTGTTGTCAAAATGTTCAGCTCATCTTTGAATCTCTAAATTAATCGCCATTTCAATAATTCTAAATCCAGATAAACTAAGCAGATTGTTCATTGCAACAGCTACCGTTTTTCCTCTCTTTCCCATTTAAGAATTCGCATTTCATTTTCATAAAGGAGAGTTGTGGTGAGATCATTATTATTATTATATATATTATTGCCTTTTCTCCTGCGAGATAACGTGAGAATATATTCTCAAACACACACACACAAACACGTATATATATTATATATATATAAAATGCCTTGGCTCTTATAAGGTTTGGTTGACAATATTTTGGAAAATACTTTGATATAATTTTCGTATCTGTTGATTAACTAACAATAATATTAATAACAACAAACAACAAGCAACAGTAACAGTTAACATATCTTAATGATTAAAATGGAAAGGACACGTTGCATCCCATGAATGCCACAATATTTCACAATGACATTATCTAATCGTGGGCAACATTTCATGCAGAAAAAGTATTTGCAAATACCAGGCATTCAGAATTACCTGACAGTGAAATATTCTGTACATCAGCCAACCATTTCCAAGCATGGGATTTATTATTATTATTATTATTATTATTATTATTTTATTATTATTATTATTATTATTATTATTATTATTATTATTATTATTATTGTTGCTGTTTGGGATGAGGTCTGAAGGCCTTTACCTAACCTAGCAATAGTTCAAAGACGATAGCCTTTAAGTATATAAAAATAAAGCAAAAGAAAACAAAGCAGAGAGAGATGAAATTGAAAGGAGATACGATCTCTAGAACCGTTGGTTTAAAAGAGGGACAACGACAGCTATCTGACTCTGCTGAGATGAACTACTGTAGTTGCACACTGACCATGAGCAGTTGAGCCTGACGGAGCCAACATCAAAATTGATATCAGCTACACTAAAAAAAGAAACGTCCGCATGCAGTAATAAAAACCTTGTATGCCAATTTGTAGTCCAGTCCTGATGACGCCGCCGAGAGGTGGCGAAACGGTTCGTCGACTAGAAAAAGAAAAAGTAAATGGAAAGACTCTAGAATAATTTGTCCTTATCCCTGAGTAGCTTGCCAGAAGAGAAAAAGAAGTATAGAGTGATTCACAGTCTTGACAAGAAGATAGTATCTGCGAACAATGCCACTGACTTCAATAGAAATTGCATACAAAAGAAAAACTAACAGAAGAAGAAAAACTAACAGAAGTTGAGCTCGTCGTGTGACAGGACTTTTGCAGTCGGCTGTACATACCCCACTTCATGCACTAGCCCCTGGCCCTCCTGCCCACCATCCGCCCCCCAACGAAAAAATTGCAACATTAATTGTTGACATGGAACAATTAATCCCACTTACGAAAAGTATAAAAGGGGGTTTCGACCAAGGCCCGGCTAAAATCAGTTACTGTATATCTTTTAATATGTGATGTTTCATAAACACAAAATGTGTCGCTCTATATATCTATATGACATACAATATAGTGGAGTCCACTAGCTGTACATTAATAACAATCATCCCAGTGCATTAGAATTTATTGTAGCATATTTTGCAACACTAAAAGGCTTATATTCTAATACGGTTTTTAATACTGCATATGAAATGCATCACAGGAAATATATGACACAGGAAAAATTTCAGCTCTGAAATCACCCGCCACCCGCCCCCTCTCTCAACTTCAAAATGATGTACTTCTATAATAATTTGCAGCATGACTACATTTACTGATTAACATGACATTCCCTCACATACATGCCATTTTCCCTTTGAAGGTATGGTTGCCTGCTCCAAAACTTTCATAATTCTGGGCCGCAAGCCACGGTAATCGGCTGAATACCAAGCACTAAATTCACTGCTCTGTTCAAAGGCACTGTTGGTTCGATTTAACGATACGTGACCATAGTGCCCGGTCCTCGAACGAGATTCGTATCTGGATCCCGTCGATAGTGAGGTGAGGATGTTCACGTGAACGCCATCTCACTAATACACAATGGGTACCCGTGGCCCAGTGGTTAACAGCCTTGATTCACCAACGGGAGCTCTGAGGTCGATGCTGAGGTATGTGGAAACGAATTGGGTCTATTCTCGAAAAAAAAAATTAACTGTGCCACCGTTAACTTGAGCAATTAATTAGGTATATATTTAAGTAACTTTAAGTGGATAGTCGACAGTGAAGGTCGCAGCCGGGGTGGAGAAGATAGGACTAGCAAGCTCATCCCAAAATTGACTCTCCCGAACATCCCTATCTACAGTATAGTTAATATATATATATATATATATATATATATATATATATATATATATATATATATATATATATATATATATATATATATATATATATATGAATATATATATATATATATATATATATATATATATATATATATATACACATATATATATATACACACATAACAACGAACCCCAACTCCCCTTTACTTTCTTGAAACCTATAACCGAAATGAAAATTTTTTAACAGTATTTATGTTCCTTTGCCACAGCACCAACGATTTCCATTAGAAAGAAGAAAAAATCTGGACGTGTTTTCCATTTTCCCCTTTCTTAATTACCACAATTCCTCTACGTCATCTTGAGGAGGGAAGGGGAAGGTGAAGAGGAAGGGGGAAGGGGAAAGGGGAAGGGGAATGGGAAGGGGAAAGGGAAAGGAGAAGGAGGGGGGGGAAAGGCTGGAGAGAATAGCTAATGGTTGTTATTCCGAACACCTTAAAGCTTGCCGTTCCAGCAGAGAGGTAAGGGAAAAAGGCTGTATCTGAATTTTTCAAGCTTATGAATGAGAGAGAGAGAGAGAGAGAGAGAGAGAGAGAGAGAGAGAGAGAGAGAGAGAGAGAGAGAGAGAGAGAGAGATTTTCATTTAAAATACCAGAGCGCATAATCTCTTGAAATTCAAAGTTAAATTACTTATCGTCATGAAAACTAAATATTTTAAAATTTTAGCTCTCTCTCTATATATATTCATATATAAATATATATATATATATATATATATATATATATATATATATATATATACAGTATATAAGACTTTATCATTGCAAGCGAGTAACTAAACTCAAGGGAAATCAACAGGAGCTTGTATCCAGACGTATTAAAAGTGTGTAATTTTACAAACATATTTCTTGCAGTATAAACACACATATATACATACATATTTACATATACCACACATCCATATATATATATATATATATGTATATATATGTGTGTGTATTTTCTCACTCATGCAAATTCTATTGAAGCCAGTGGCATTACTTGCAGAGGCTGTCTTTTTGTTTAGACTCTGAATCAGTCTATACTTCTTTTTCTCTTCAGGCAAGTTTCCTAAGAACAAGGAAAAACGTGAATAATTTTACCTTACTTCTGAGAAGCTTGCCTGAAGAGAAAAAGAAGAAATATAGACTGATTCTAAGTCTAAATAAAAGATAGTTTCTGGAAATAATGCTACACTGACTTCAATAGCAATTGCATATATAGATTTGTATGTGTATATATATATATATATATATATATATATATATATATATATATATATATATATATATATATACCTATATCTATCTATTTATCTATCTATCAATATATATACATATATATATATATATACTGTAACATATATAAACTCACACAAGTATGTATAATGTATGTACATATTATGCATATCTAAATATATGTATTTTTTCCTTTAAAAGAAATGACTCCAGAGTTAATCTTCCATTTTTTAGCATGTGTTTTTTGGGACCAAGTTGTTGCCACGTTTTACTCCATTTGGCTATGGTCCATCACATGCGACCAACTACCAGGTACTTATTTTATGACGTAGATAAACAGGGGGCACGAGCGGTTCTTTGCCTTAGTCGGAAATACATAAAAAAAATAATATATACATATATACATTATATATATACATACATACATATATATATATATATATATATATATATATATATATATATATATATATATATATATATATATATATATATATATATATATATATATATATATACATATACACACTCACACAAAGCTTTACACAGGCGCTGCGCAGTCACCTACACCCAGCCAACGAACATAAGACAGTCTTATCTCAAATCCTCCGTTCCAGCCTCCCCTGTATTTCCTCTGCTCCAAGGACCCACGAAAATGATGACAAAGTGCTATACCTCCGTTCTTACACCCTTATTCTTGCCGTTTTCGACATTCCAAACTTAGTAGGCGTGAAGATCTAAGTGCATTTGTAATGGGTTCCTTCTTGGAGACGGTTATTGCTTCCGGTGCATGGACCCATACAGCATGCGCTCGCATTTAGCAGAGAGAGAGAGAGAGAGAGAGAGAGAGAGAGAGAGAGAGAGAGAGAGAGAGAGAGAGTTTTCACGAACGCAAACCATAGCAAGAATTGCCTTCTGAGAAAAGAGAGAGAGAGAGAGAGAGAGAGAGAGAGAGAGAGAGAGAGAGAGAGAGAGAGAGAGAGAGAGAGAGAGAGTTCACGAACACAAAACCATGGTAAGAATTAACCTTCTGAGAAAAGAGAGAGAGAGAGAGAGAGAGAGAGAGAGAGAGAGAGAGAGAGAGAGAGAGAGAGAGAGAGAGAGAGATTTTCACGAACGCAAACCATGTCAAGAATTGCCCTCTGAGGAGAACACAAAACAGAGAAGAGATTGAGAGAGAGAGACACAAAACATATCAAGAGAAGAGAGAGAGAGAGAGACTTGCTGAATAATGGCGTAAGGATTTTAATCATGATGTGACGGCGTATACTTCTTGAAGGAGTATTGATCTCTCACGTCTGTTATTTTTTCCTTTCTCTCTCTCTCTCTTTTTCTCCCTCCTTCTTTACCTGACATCCGCGATACATATCAATTAACTAACAATCAGACAGCATTTAACCGCTGCAGTCTAAAGAGACATGCCGGGGTCGAACGCGGGTTCCTAGACTGTGAGTTGATAGAACTCACGAGGACCAAAATTCTTTATTTTGGGCTGCTTCACTTCTTACAGTATAAAGCTTCCACTTATTTGTATTTTTATCTCTCTCTCTCTCTCTCTTAGGAAGCATATAATAATTGTCTTATGCACTAGCGAATCTCTCTCTCTCTCTCTCTCTTCCCTAGAGACTTAAAAGCACACCAAGTACAGGAAATTGCTCTTTTTATTTTTCTGCTTTAAATATGCGAGCCGAGAAGGCTTTGAAATTGATCTCCCCTTTTTCTGATGGCCCGAGCGCGCCAAGCTGATTGTTACATTTGGTAAATGCTCTCAAAGTCCAATCGCATGAAGCCTAACGTAATCTTTTATTGCTCTTGCGTTTTGTTTCATTTTTATAAACCTTTGCCTTTCTTATGGCTTTGTTTATGCTTAAACTTTTATGAATGTCTTGCTAAGGTAAAATTCTTGGTTGCATGAGGCTCCTATTAATTTGACTTACTTGTAAGTTTTATTTGGACGAGAGACGAAACGGTATATTTATTTCACTTCAAAAATTTTTCTTTGGATAAAATTCTTGGAGACGCAGAGGTCTTTGAGACTTATTCTGAAGGTAATTCCTTTGGTATATTTTCTTCAAATAGAGAGAGAGAGAGAGAGAGAGAGAGAGAATATCTCATAATGGTTTCACGGTTTCACCTCGTTGGGTTGCTTCGTCGAGGCCCTCCATTTTTTTAATCATGACATAGTGTATATTTTGATCAATCACTCACCCCTGTTTTATTGTATTCCTTCTTCTCTTTCTTTCTCTTCTTATCTGTCTGCCTCTCCTTACTCCCAGAAGCTAAGCAAATCCAAGGTACTATGCCACAGCTTGGTTTAGAAAATCCTGCAATTTTCCGGAAAGGTGCCTTTGCCGTTCTCGGAAAGAACACGGGTTATGTAAGAGTGGTACCATTGGGGCCAGAGAGAGAGAGAGAGAGAGAGAGAGAGAGAGAGAGAGATTAAATATTTAAGCAGGATGCATCTAAACACCCGTCTGCTCTTGAACCTTGAACTAATATGGGATCCTATGTATATATCTCATTTAATGATTAAGTGGCAGTACAGCACTTGTGGATAATCGTGAATTATCAAATATAAATATATATATATATATATATATATATATATATATATATATATATATATATATATATATATATATATATATATATAAATAAATGAAGTTAATAACGCAAATAGACAACTCAGTCAACCCAACAGTACAGTAATAAATAAAGAAATAAATGATGCCCAACGATGATAAATAAACCTCATTGTAACATAATAAGAAACGTCGATTCTAGTGACTTTCGAAAATTTGATATCATTAGCACCTAACACTTTCTTCAAAGCCAACGTCCGGTAAGAAAGAGGAAGAAACAAGGAAGAAAAGTGGGGCGGATGCAGGAAGAGAGTTCCTGAGATTTGTCAGCAGCGGGAAAGAGAAATAGCTCTTCATGAAAGATGGAATGACGAAAAGAATTCCGGTAACCAATTACTGAGATGCTTGCTAGTATTGCACCAGCCCTGGTTCTTTTGCCGTGCCCCTAGGTTAGGTTAGATTAGTAACTATAAAGAAATATGGGTGTGGGGAAACATAATGAGATTATTTTTAAGAAAATTCTATGGTTAGTTTTTAAGATATGGCGTCCCGCTTTTTTTTCAGGGAAAGGTCTCGGTACTCGGTTGCATCTCAGGTACACCGGATGCTCCGGGAAGCTGAAAGGGGCGTCACGTGTCATCGTCTTCCGCAAAAGGCTTCAAGGTTCAATAGGAGCCGGCAAATGAAGTGTGTTGAACGACAAGTCACCTGGATACCCAACGAAGGAAGGAGACACTGACAGAAATTAATTTCGAAAGTCAATATGCTTCAGTAGTCGTTAAAAAAACCGGAGAGACAATTAGAACTACCGCTTTTTCGGCTGAAATATATATAGATATATAATCTACCGGTCACTTTTTACCACATACATACGTAATTGTAATAACCATAATGCCCTCTAGCTTCAACCTAAAAGAAAATAAAAACGATTACACACCTGGCTACGATGGTGATGATGAGTCTATTCCAGCTTTAATAAATTTATCTGTATTCGACAGGTATATATATATTTGTATGTATGGGCCAGGATTAATAGAGTATGAACTGCCATAGACTTTTATCCTTCTGGTGCTCTGGATGCAGGTTCGAATTCTGCTACGGGCGTCAGAACTTCTTATGCTTCCCTCTGGATCTCAGGCTTTGTAGCGACGAGCGTATCCAAAAAAAGTGTGAAGAAATCAAGAGGGTAAGAGGGCATTGTGTTCATTACAATTAAACGCACACATATACGTATACATTAGTATATATGTGTGTTTACGCACGCTTGCATGTATACTGTGCCGATAGGTTCCCTAAAGAGCAAAACACCAAAATGGAACATTCATATGTATTTGTAAACGTGAGTCAATACACTTTTACCTGCAATACCATTTCCTCGACTCCAAAGAACAAAACAAACAAAGTATTTACATAAAATATTTACAAACATGAACGTCACCGGAGACAAAAGGTCAAAGCAAATATCTAGGGGTATTACGAAATGAAAACGCATATTACAAAAAGCTCTCGCTGAAAAAAAAAGATGAATAAATAAAAAATGTTGGAGGGGTTTGTATAACATTAATGCCTCTATAAACAGTGGCCCTGGCATGCAACTGAAAGGTCAGCATGAAGTGGCTTCGTTGAAACGGCAGCATAATAATAATAATAATAATAATAATAAATAATAATAATAATAATAATAATAATAATAACTAGACTTTTGTCTAATTTGTCTATGACAGTTAATTGTCAAAAGGATCATTACTCCTGCATACCACAACAATTTAAAAACATCAGCGAAAATCCAGTGGAATTCGGCCTTAGCTGTCTGGGACACATTGCCACTTTTGTCCTGTTTGTGACAACATGACTTCGGAATTACTTCAGTATTAATAATTTCCGTTGAATAACAAGGGACCATGGAGGCATCCTGTTGTCAAAATTCGCGGATATCAGATGAAAGAGGATGATTTAACTAACACTGGTTCAACGATTACCAGCCTCATCTCGCCAGCGAGACTGATCACAGGGGGATTGGGGAAGAGGGATTCATATGTCAGTTTCCTGCAAAATCCGTTTTGCCTACCAGCTACTGAGCCAACTTTGGTACGTCGAAGCCTTGGTGGAGAAACGAATGGGGCTACCACGCTCAACCTTTAGGAACCACTGCTGCTAAGCACTAAAGGAAACTTTTGCATGGTAATAATAATGAACCTTGAATCAGGTTCGCCATTAAAACACAAGATTATTTTTTTAAAGAAGCGGAAGAACAACGTGTAAGAAAACTGCAACAACCACATCAACAAACCTAGAACAACTACTCATAATAATAATAATAATAATAATAATAATAATAATAATAATAATAATAATAATAATAAATATATAGGTAGTAGACCCTCTTTCAAACATGTAGTATTGAAGGTGATCGCTGCATCAACTATCACCTTCATTACTACTACTGCTACTACTACTACTCAATAATAATAATAATAATAATAATAATAATAATAATAATAATAATAATAATAATAAAACCCACGGCAACATAGATGCGAGAAGCCTCAGCGAATGCCCTTTCTCTCGGAGCTGAAGCCCCTTTTCACGTCATGCTTTTTCAACTGTAATGTACTGTAATGCAAAGAAATTTACTTTAATGCAATGCACTGTTACGTCATATGCATTTTGTTGGTAAACTAAGTAATATGTTTTAATGTAATATAACGTTATATACTGTATTATACAGAAATGTCATGTATTTCACTGCAATTTACTTACTGAAAAACAAGGCAGAATACTGCATCAGTTACAAATAAAGTTACTATTATAAAAAATATTTTTCTGAACAAAATATAACTGTAATGCACTGCAATATAAAGAAATATGTTGATATACAACTTCCTGAGGTAAAATGCAAACTACTGTAATGTAATGGAGTAACTGCAGTTTTCCAAAAAAGGGAATACGATGCAATGCAGTGATTACAAAGCAAAGTAAGGCGCAACAATTCCATTAGCACACTGTACTACAACAGTGTGTATAATACAAGGTAAAGGATTAAAGGGCAATAAAATGTACAGTAATGAATGACTGCACTGCATTGCAAAGCTATGTACTGTAATATAATGCAAATGGAATGGAATATAACTTTTAGTATGAAGGTAATAACCATCCAGCAAATATTTTAAACATTGTCAGTTTTACTATTCCTCTCCATTGCTATAAATAGTAACCATACTCACTACTGCTACTGTCATTACTTAATATTACCACTGCAACTACATACTATTATTATATCACTTAAAAAATACCCATAGTAGCATGAATCTTACGACGGAGAAACAAATCCACAGTTATGTATCTGTAAAACTATATTTAAAAAGTAAAGCTAAACGGAGAACTTTCGAGAACTTGACTGAAAAGGGAATCGTACAGGTTCTCGAAAGCTCTCTGTTCAGCTTTTCTTTTAAATATATTTGTACAGATGCATAACTGTTTTTGTTTCTCCGTTATAACTACTATTATTACTACGGCCTCCAGTATTATAAATACCACCCAAACAGTATAGCACTACCCACTGCTAGTCCAGCAATTATTATTGGTATTAAGGCCACTGGCACCAAAGCCAACTTTGATAGCACGAAGTCAGATTCATAATCCCGCACAGACCGACGACTCCACAACGCCAGCAATAATATAATACAATTTACGGAGCTACTGACTCAACACGAAATTCAAGCTCTACGTAATTTCTACGTTGAATTATACAGGGGCCCGCGACGGGTTAATTAAACAATCTCTCGTCTTTCCGGATCCAATATGAAATAACGAAAATGTCCAGACAAAGTTGATGAAAATTATTTAGGCTGTCATTTATAATAACATGTTTCATCACTATGACTAATAATAATAATAATAATAATAATAATAATAATAATAATAATAATAATAATAATAGACATGTCACTCGAAGAATGCAAACTTTTATGAGGATAATTAGCGGTTACCCAATTACGTCGCGTCACTGACACTTTCTAATACAAACAGCAGAAGCTGTCGTTTTCTTCAAATATACTTCAGGGACAAAAACATTAAATGGATAATAATAATAATAATAATAATAATAATAATAATAATAATAATAATAATAATAATAACAGACATGTCAATTACAGAATGCAAACCTCTATTAAGGTAATTAGCAGTTACCCAATTACGTTGCGTCATTGACGCTTTCTTATGCAAACAGCAGAAACTGTCTTTTTTTTTTCAAATATATTTCAGGAACGAAAACATTAATTAATAATAATAATAATAATAATAATAATAATAATAATAATAATAATAATAA
>NC_089794.1:39010697-39023197 GCF_040412425.1 Macrobrachium rosenbergii
CTCTCTCTCTCTCTTTTGTGTTTTTTCCTAGCAGTGAAAAAATTTTCAAGCGGTAAATCCGTATCTGTCTCTCAGGTGTGCATACGCGGTCATCATACACCACTTACCCCATCCCGTAGTAATACTTTGAACATATGCTCCTGCGCATGCGCCAGCTAACACCTGCCCACGCTGATGGCCTCACGTGTAGCATTTCAATCATGGGTAAGTGCCTTGTTGTGCTTTTGGGATGAAGGTTACACCTCACCTCTCTCTCTCTCTCTCTCTCTCTCTCTCTCTCTCTCTCTCTCTCTCTCTCTCTCTCTCTCGCTGTGGTCTCATAACACAAGTTGCAGCGAGCGCACGTCTCATAAGCGAGCAGAACCTCTTTAGATTCACAAAATATACGAGGAAAGGAATGGCACGCGGACGTTTTCTTAATAATCCAAGTTACATCCTCAGTCCAAAGCAATGAAATATATCATATTCCTTGCTTGTAGACATTTGTGGGGTGCAGCTGGTGTAGTAGTGTGTGTGTGTGTGTGTGTGTGTGTGTGTGTGTGTGTGTGTGTGTGAGAGAGAGAGAGAGAGAGAGATTTTAACTTGCATAAGCGATCATTTGCTTCGCTAAATTGTATAACATCATTACAATAATAAATAAAAAAAAAACCTGAGATATTCGAAGAGTTCATCCCCACCCCACCCCACCAGGGTGAAACCATTCGTAAGATATTCTTTTTTATCTCTCTAAAAATAAAATGAATGCATGAAAACAAAACAAGAAACTGGAACTAATCGGAGTCGCTATTTATAACCACTACTACGCGTAGTCACCTCACTCCCAAACCCAGCAACGACCCCTTCTCATTCATCACTCAGACGTAAGAGGAGAAAGGAGAATAAGAAGATGACGAGGAAAGTAGGAGCTGAGTGAATGATACACGTCCCTCCCAACCCCCCCAAAACCCTGTCTCTGAAAAATATCTTGAGGGGGTTACGTCCCCTTTTCTTTTCCCCGAAATTTCATTTATAAATACCTTCGGGGGACTACACCCTCCTTCTTCTGTGAGCTGCGACGTCTTTTCAAGATACCCGTTAAGGGGGAGCTTTGCACCCCTTCCCACTCCCGCCATGTCTTGGAAAAATATTAAAGGGATATAATCATCAAGTAATTTTTTATGACCAGTTATTTTCCCACCATATATTACAGAACTGCACGTCATGAATGGCATAATTGCGTCTCTCATTTTTTAAAACAGTTTATTCACAGTCGTAATGTTTCTTTCATAAAAAGGACGCCTATGGGCCGGAAACCAAATGCCTTTATGTAAACGAAGACAAGACACGTGGAGGTTAGAGAACGCCGGAATTTAAAAAAAAAAAAATGACAGAATTTCCAAGCTTGTTCAGCCTTGAGTCATAATTATCCGAGGAATAACGGTAACTTTCTGGTGCAAGTTGAAATACGGTGCAACACCATTTCGTTAACATAAAAAAGGTAGTTTAATTCACTTATAAACATATACATACATACATAAATACATACACACACATATATGTATATATATATACATAAACTGTATTATCATTAATGTAATTCTCTTATGTTCGATGCTGTATAAGTAAATGAAACTACCGTGATATATATATATATATATATATATATATATATATATATATATATATATATATATATATATATATTATATATATATATATATATATATAACAATATATATATATATATATATATATAACAAAGTCTACCCCAAAGCCAAATCAAAGTCCTTCAAAAGAAGGAATCACGGCGACCCCACATAAAAATGGGAACAAGCTGGGAACAAGAAGAAGAAGAAGATATATATATATATATATATATATATATATATATATATATATATATATATATATATATATATATATATATATATTATATATATATATATATTATATATACAGTATATATATATTATATGAATGTCTTTTACTGTAATCCGTCAGTGTACTATGGAGATAAGAGGGCCATATATTTCAGATAGAAGTATCTGAAATATATGGCTGCAACGTGTACATAATGGTTTTACGGGCCTTTTATCTATATAATTATAATATATATGTGTATATATGTGTTTATGTATGTGCGTATACATACATACATACATACATATATATATACACAAACACGTTTATATACAAGTATATATAAATGTTCTACCTCACCATCTTCCCTAAGACCCCTACACTAATACGCTTAATTAAATCACCCATGCAATTCTCCCCTTCAAACATTTCATAATGAGATTACTTAAACTGTAATCTAGGCGCATCGGTTAGTAATTCCATTACAGATATTAATTCCGTTTACTCCTTGCATCATCACATTATTGACCAAATGTCCGGCAATTACCCTGATAAGGGTTGTTTGGGATGAGGAGAATTTGAAACGATATGCTGTCAGAATTATAATAACAAATTTGGTGCAATGTTACTTTGCTTTCGGAAATGAAGGCTGATCTTGATGAAGCTACTACTGTTATTAGCTCACTACTGACATTAGCTGTTCAGCCTGAGACACTAATAGCTTCCTTCTTGAATAATTCGGTAAACTACTACTGACTCTACAACTCCAGCTATAAAATTAACACTAACAGTGTTTTGTCTGAGATACAGCTTGCACAGTGACTAAGGCTTGGTTAATAATCAATTAGGCAAGCTATTTGCTTCAGAAAGTAATAGCCTGGTGACTGAACTTAGTCCATAAATGATTAAACACAGAATTACTACTATTTCTAGTCATTCTGCCAAAATAACTTACATCTAAATGACCAGAGCTCGATTCCTGTAGAACATAAACTCTTATTTCCCCGAAACATTAAAAGGTTAAGGATCAAAATTGAGTTCCTAAATATTATAAAACTACTACTACTCAGATTCCAGTAAATCAAGCAGCAATAAAGAAACAGTTTTTTCAGAGAGAGAGAGAGAGAGAGAGAGAGAGAGAGAGAGAGAGAGAGAGAGAGAGAGACGCTGCTGACAACCCACCGGAGGTTACAATTCAAAAGTATCAGACAATCCGAGAAAAGATACAAGTTTCAATGAAACCAACTGCGAATTTTTACCGTCAGAAATTAAATATAAAAAGCAGGCAGTATACATTGTGTGAAGGCTAGCGTATATACACGTATAACATGAAATACATTCCCAAACGCATGTATATAAGAAATATCTGCTCAATAAATAGACGCAAGGATGTACAAGGGAAAATAACATGCACGCCCAGATACACAGACATATAATATACATGAGGAAAACAGGAAATCCATAAAAATATACCACACTATTTATGATATGCGTCATTATACACGTAAAGGCAATATAGTAATCACAGCATACATATTATAGACACGGCACGCAAATCCACGCGCGAGCGCGCCCAAATCCCCAGAAAAGGATGAATAACGACCCCTCAGTTTGTCACTGGATTCAAGACTCTCGCTCTCTCTCTCTCTCCCTCTAAAATGCTACTTGCATTCGAGGTCCCAGAGAGGGTGAAAATGGAATAACTGGAACAATACAGAGAGAGAGAGAGAGAGAGAGAGAGAGAGAGAGAGAGAGAGAGAGAGAGAGAGAGATAACAGATGAATGAAAACGAGAGAAGTGTAGATCACCCCAGAATTAGGAAATAAAAATAAACTTGAGGGGACAAAGGAAGGAAGAGTAATTCGAAGATTAATGAAAAGGATTAAAGATGTGACGGCAAAGGAAGATGGAAGAATAAAGAATGAGAAAGAAAAGAGACAGGGGACAGGACAGGGGCGAGGGTTCTAAAATAGAGAGGGAGAGACAGAGAGAAACAAACAGACAGACAGACTGACAGCAGATAACGGATAGAAACAGAGGGTAAATACTAAAATCCGTGGAACTATATATATATATATATATATATATATATATATATATATATATATATATATATATATATATATATATATATATATATATATATATACATACAACAAGTGCGCACACACACACACACACATAATGCATACACAGAGAAAAGAATTTTTCATTCGCTGAAAGATGCGCGTTCTGGCGTCTTTAAAAAGAAAGAGAAACAGAATGACAGATGAGAGCGAATAAGAATAGACAGAAAATAAGAAAAAGCATGGAAATAAATAAACATATATACATATATATATATATATATATATATATATATATATATATATATATATATATATATATATATGCACATATACAAATACACATACACACACCACGCACATATACATATATATCGTATTATTTTTATGTACTGCATAATATTCATTTTGACATCTTAAGATCTTAAGAGAGAGAGAGAGAGAGAGAGAGAGAGAGAGAGAGAGAGAGAGAGAGGCGAAAAACAAAAAATAAGGGGTGACAGAGAATGCCTATAAAAATAAATGTTGCACAGCAAAACTGAGTGACTTAAAGAACAAAGGAACCATACAACAACAACAACAACAACAACAATAATAATAATAATAATAATAATAATAATAATAATAATAATAATAATAATAATAATAATAATCACTGAGCAATGAAACGCATTGATCATCCCCATAATTTGTTTTTGGATGTAACAACCATCGTCTACAGGTCGTAAACCCCACGTTCATTTGCAACTGCCGTCTTCCAGCTCGGGAAAACTCTCACAACTGGACCCTACATGGGCAAGCAGAACGGAAGTATCTTGCTCAGAGCTCCGAGACAATGCACTGCGTCCGCAGAGTAGGGACTTGCCGTCACGACCCCTCTCTCAGTCTGGGCAGGACGGTCACACTCATGATAATAATAACAAAAATAACGTTATTTATGAGACAGTTGTGACCTGTGTCAGTCACGCACGGTCTCTAGACATCGGCTTTAAATTGGCAGTGCATCGGCCTACACATATTTTGTTTCATACATCAAAGGGCTCGTGGTCTCATGAAGGCTGGAGGTCACAAAAGGCCTGTTAGTAGTAAATGAAATCGTTTTTCAAAGGACACTCACAGTTCTGCAAATTGGCCACTGCTGCAGAAGCATTACCACTAGCCCTAAGTAACATCAAAATTTATAATTGTGAAAGTCGTAAACACCAGGGTGAACTAGTTTGATCAGGCCTTCATGCCATACATTTATAGTATATGGAATTCTCTGCATTCCTCTGTGTTCCTGAGTCATTCAAATGTCTTCTTTAGAAATGGCAAGTTTTGCATTCATTTTGACCTCCCCAGTCTCTGCAACATATAAGCAAAAATCATAAAATAGACGTTTAAGAACTATAATAATAATAATAATAATAATAATAATAATAATAATAATAATAATAATAATAATAATAATAATAATTATTATTATTATTATTATTATTATTATTATTAAATAGTAGTTTAAAGAAACCAGTGAGGCTCATTTCCAGACTCTCAAGGGCTCATCAGTAGGATTTACTTTTACAAGAGAGAGATGAAACTGAAACAAGGCACTGTTAAACAAGTCAGCCAGCCTGCTCAAAAGAGACCAAAGGAAACGGAGGAGAAGAAAAAGGTACAAAGGCAACGCAGCAGGGCCGAAGGGACGCTGCAAAGACCAACTGTGCTTTGTCCACAGTGTGCCACGTCAGGTGTTAAGAAGTCTGAAATTTACAGCTGTATATCCTTGCAAGGGTTATACACTCAGACTGAAACTCTCCAAAGTTAGTTTATTTCTGCCTTTCTTAATATCTTTATCACTTCGTCTTTTTTTTGTGCCAATCCTTCTCAGGTGAGAAAACTTTTAATTAAACCCGCCAGAATGCCTTCCGGTCTCACACATAAATAAAAAATGATGAAGAAATAGTTAAAGGTCAACGACAGTCTCTCAATTTGCAGTTCTCGCAAAAGTTACTGAAATGCCAAGAGCAAGAAACATAAGACATATTTCAGGACTGAGAAGAAAAGGGAAAGCTAGATAGACTAAAAGAGCAAATATTAAGAGAAAGAAAGGTAACAGAAAAAATGAGGAAAACGCTAACTACAAGGGCGCAGGGGAGAGAGATAGGGAGACAGAATAATGAAAAGGTCAAAGTAAGAAAAGCTTTCTTTAAGAAATACTTCAGGATTGAAAGGAAAAAAAATAAAATGGATGGAATATAAAACTAGAAGGTATGTCACACGAAAGAAAAGAAAGAGAAGAAATCCAAGATACGCGTATGATTCTCCGAAGCTGGAAGGAGAAAACGGAAAAAGAAAAATAATTTGACAGAGAATGGACGGAAGAAGGGGAGAGGACATAGGGAAAGAAAAAGATAACAGAGGGTAAAACAACTAGCGAATAAGGGGAAAAGGAGAAGCACGATTTATTAAACGACAGAAATCATGCAGATATAGAGAGAGAGAGAGAGAGAGAGAGAGAGAGAGAGAGAGAGAGAGAGATGGAATAATTCGCATAAATAGTGTCAATATTAAGTACTGAGAGAGAGAGAATACTTTGTATATATATAGTATCAGTACTGCGTTTTGCGAGAGAGAGAGAGAGAGAGAGAGAGAGAGAGAGAGAGAGAGAGATGGAATAATTCGCATAAATAGTGTCAATACTGCGTACTGAGAGAGAGAAAATACTTTAATACTTTGTATATATAGTATCAGTACTGCATTTGCGAGAGAGAGAGAGAGAGAGAGAGAGAGAGAGAGAGAGAGAGAGAGAGAGAGAGAGAGAGAGAGCACTAAGCATTTGAAATCGAAATGAAAAACTTCTTCAGGAAGCTATACTGCCATTAAAATGAGACATATATCATTCCAATGCGCTTTTCTGTCTCACTGAAGACGCCATCCAAGATTTCTCTCTCTCTCTCTCTCTCTCTCTCTCTCTCTCTCTCTCTCTCTCTCTCTCTAATTTCATGTGCCTCGATTTCACACCGAGCTGGTTTTCATTACTATAACAGCTGCGTACAGACAGACAGACAAATCACCCTCTGAAAACGACTACAAGGTATGCTGCATCCTATCTCTTTCCATTTAATATACGCCTGTCTTGGTGGTTGTGATATTAACAATATATAACAAAAAATAAAATTTAGATTAATTATCTTTGTTGTCTTGAATGGGAAATTAAGTTACGATCAGTAGTAGAAATAATAACAATATTGATGTAATCATTATATAACGTGGGCAGTACTTTGAAGTATTACGAGAATTATGAATTTCTGGCTTCAAAATGTAAAATTTCGCACTATTATTATTATTATTGGTTTTGTTGATGTTAATAGTAATAATAGTAGTAGTAGTAGCTGTAATAACAGCACAGATACTGATTATCATTGTTGTCACTACTGTGTCAAAGAAGTAAATGAATAATTCATTTTTATAAAAGGAATTTTAAATTCGTAGACTTGAATTTCATTATAATGTTTCTCGCAGTCATTTCCCGATAGTGCATTTTACCTTTCTGTTTTTCAACAATAATTTTTTTAGTTTAAATACCAGGAATTCTTTTTTAGATAACTTTTTCCCTCTCAAAAAAAAAAAAAATAAATAAATAAAAATGATTCTCGCGCATTTTTAGTATACAACAACAACAACAACAACAACAACAACAACAATAATAATAATAATAATAATAATAATAATAATAATAATAATAAGAAGAAGAAGAAGAAGAAGAAGAAGAAGAAGAAAAAGAAGAAGAAGAAAAAGAGGAAGAACCGTGGAAGACTGGGATCAAGGATGCAAACGAGTGGGACGTTACTCAGAGATCAAGGGTGAGAGAGAGAGAGAGAGAGAGAGAGAGAAGTATACCTTAGTTTAACCAGACCACTGAGCTGATTAACAGCTCTCCTAGAGAGAGAGAGAGAGAGAGAGAGAGAGAGAGAGAGAGGAAATGAAGGCAATGGAGAAGATGAAAAAGAGAGGAAGGGGAAGAATAAAGGACAAAAGAGAGAGAGGAAAACGAGGAGTAAAAAGGAGAGAAAGAAGAAAAATGCGACAAAAGAACCATAAAGGAACGAAATGGAGGAGGAAGGAAAAATGCCGAAAGGATGATACCGACAAAAGAGGAAGAATAGAAGGATGAACAGAAAGAGAAGTAACGGAAGGTTAAAAAGACAAGGCAACGAGGAGAGAGGAACAGGAAGAAGGTAGAAAAATCCCACGAACAAATTTATTCTCATAACAAAAAAGAACGAAAATAACGATAACCTGAAGAAAGGTTACTTTGGATCACGTGACCTGAAATGAGGTTCACACGAAAAGACGTGACCAGTGTGGAGGAGCTCACACCGGGTGAGGTGACTTTGGGAAAGGCGTATCGGAGGGCGAGGTCACGGGAGATGAGATAAGATGAAGTGATGAGAACGGCAGGCTTTTTCTCTCAATAAATTCTCAGAAGTTATCTCTCTCTCTCTCTGTTTTATTTTTCATTGTTCTCTATGTTCACCTTCTAGTACTTTATCTCTGTCTGTTTATGTGACTGTACCTCTTTCACTGTTCATCTACCAAAAGCCTCTGTCTCTATCTCATTTCATCTTTCAGGCTCTCTCTCTCTCTCTCTCTCTCTCTGATTTCTCCTCTTTCTCTCTTCTCTTACCATCCAAAAGCCTCCCCTCCTCTCTCTCTCTCTCTCTCTCTCTCTCTCTCTCTCTCTCTCTCACATTCGATGTTCTTTCCTTTTGTTCTCCTCTGTCACTTATATTTGTCGCTCTCTTTTCTCCATTTTCTTAAATTCTCATTTTCCTTTCTTTGTCCAGCACCTAGGAATGTCCAGTGTCTCAACAACAAAACCAGCATGACAATTATCGAGAAAGAACAGAAGCATTGTGAAAGCAACAAAGGCCCATAGGTAAACAAAGGCATTCTGGAAACTGAATTTATTTTTACGTCACGAGTACAGTATTTTTGCACATTAAACACTCCACATATTGTGCATTCCAGGTACTGCTTTATTTTACAACAACATCATTCAAGAAGTAATCGAACGTTAAAGAACACACAACATTGTATCGCTGAAATTTCCCTAATGACTTCTGATACTGCAACAGCACTGATTACTAATTACAGTACAGTACTATTGCCTGAGAGAGAGAGAGAGAGAGAGAGAGAGAGAGAGAGAGAGAGAGAGAGAGAGAGAGATTCACAAACAATAAGTACTCGTGAACAGCATACCACATTTTCCGTTTTGTCTTTCCCTTACGCACTTTCGCTTATTACCGTACTCTCACTTTCACCGGAGACTGGCGTACCGTTACAATTGCATCACTTTTTCTTTGGGAGCAAATGCCAATAGGACAAGGCAAACTCATGGCCAGTTCTCTCCCAGCTTCGAAGACAAGAAGAGAAAGGAAAAGATGTGAAGACGCGTGAGGCTTCACCACAGAGGAAGTGATAGAACAGGCACTTGGAAGAAGAAAGATTATGATAAGAATCAGGAAAACAAAAGCAGGAAGTGAATTCCAATGGATAATTGTTCATGAAACCTATGAATAACGATTCACACTTGCTGTACATTACCTTCTTTTTATTTATCTATTAACTTTCTCTGTAGTATTATTATTATTTTAGCATCATCTTAATATTTACTGGGAAATAAAACAGACTGATTTTCCTAGGGAAACCTCCTCTTGATACCAAATCGGCAGCCTGGTAATACACGTCGAGACACCTCTTTTCAAATTTGCCCTCAGGTAATCACTAATCAAGCTTTGGAATAGTTTTCCTTCTTCTGTTTTCTTACTTTAGTATGCTTTCTTTTCCTTTCGTAGTTTTCTTCGGGCCTACACAGGAAAAAATGAGGTCAATCATGCCTTTGGCCTTTACTGTGCAAAGGAGAGAGAGAGAGAGAGAGAGAGAGAGAGAGAGAGAGAGAGAGAGAGAGAGAGAGAGAGAGAGATTGATCTGACAACTTCTAAGAGATTTTGTACATGCCAATACCAAGCCTCGATAAAAGGGGAGGTTCACGACCCTTCATTTCGGTGGTCTTTCGACCGTAGTCTTTCGTAGGCTTTTCCCAATGTTTGATCTTTCGACTGTGGTCTTTATCCACCTTTTTTTCGCTCTTTCGAATGCAGTCTTTTTACATTTCCACGATCTGTCGACTGTCTTTTTTTCGCGTTTTTGCGGACCCAGATTTTCCCTTATTATGGTCTTGCAACAGTAACCCATTACTCCCCTTTTTTCCTTTTTTTTTCACTTGGTCCTACTTTAGGTCTTGAGCCCTATTTTTAGGTCTTGAGCCCTATTTTAGGTCATGAGCCCTGTTTCAGGTCTCGAGACCTATTTTAGGTATTGAGCCCTGTTTTAGGTCTTGAGATCTATTTTAGGTCTTGGGCCCTATTTTAAGTCATGAGCCCTGTTTCAGGTCTCGAGACCTATTTTAGGTCTTGAGCTCTATTTTAGGTCTTGAGACCTATTTTAGGCCTTGAGCCCTATTTTAAATCATGAGCCCTGTTTCAGGTCTCGAGACCTATTTTAGGTCTTGAGCCCTATTTTAGGTCTTGAGACCTATTTTAGGTCTTGAGACCTATGTCAGGTCTTGAGCCCTAATTTAGGTCTTGAGCCCTGTTTTAGGTCTCGAGATCTATTTTAAGTCTTGAACCATATTTTAGGACTTGAGCCCTATTTTTAGGTCTTGAGCCCTGTTTTAGGTCTTGAGCCCTGTTTTACGTCTCGAATTAGTCTTGAGCCCAATTTTAGGTCTTGAGCCCTATTTTAGGTCTCGAGACCTATTTTTAGGTCTGAGCCCTATTTTAGGTCTTGAGCCCTGTTTTGGGTCTCGAGATCTATATTAGGTATTGAGCCCAATTTTAGGCCTTGAGCCTATTTTTAGGTCTCGAGCCCTATTTTTAGGTCTTGAGCCCTATTTTAGGTCTTGAGCCACTTGAGCCTCTTTTAGGTCTTGAACCCTCTTTTAGGTCTTGAGCCCAATTTTAGGTCTTGAGCCCTATTTTAGATCTTGAGCCCTATTTGAGGTATTGAGCCCAATTTTTAGGTCTCAAACCCTATTTTAGGTCTCATCCCAATTTCAGGTCTTGAGCCCAATTTTTAGGTCTGGGCCCTATTCTAAGTCTCGAGCCATATTTTAGGTCTCGAGCCCTATTTTAGGTCTTGAGCCCAATTTTAAGTCTTGAACCCTCTTTTAGGTCTTGAACCCTCTTTTAGCTCTTGAGCCCAATTTTAGATCTTGAGCCCTATTTGAGGTATTGAGCCCAATTTTAGGTCTCAAACCCTATTTTAGGTCTGGAGCCCAATTTTAGGTCTTGAGTTCAATTTTAGGTCTTGGGCCCTATGGTAAATCTTGAGCCCTGTTTTAGGACTACGGCCCTATTATAGTTTTTTTTTACAACGACAACCTCTCTCGCTTATTATGGTCTTCTCGACATATTTTTTTTTTTTTTTTTCCGCCTTTTGTGTCGTTTTCGGACAGAGTACTTTTTCCCCCTTTTTTATGGTCTTCCGGCAGCGACACATACGAGCGACGTGGAAACAATTGCACAGAAAAAGTGTGTTTTTTTTTCCCAAAAGAGTTTTACGTAAGAACTGAACATCCGCTGGACTTGCTCGGCCGGAAATTCAACTGCAGCCTCCTGGAAAGATAACCGAGGATGATCTTTTACCCAAATGAAAACAGAAGACAACGAAACAAAGCCATTTTCCACAGGTCGCGTCGCGCAAGAAACGATTTTATTTGTATGTTAAACGTTTTTCTGTATGCTGCTGAAGCCTCCTGATGGAAACGTTCAGCCTGCGTTAAATGGTTTCCTCTTTCTCTCTCTCTCTTAAGATGTGTTGTAATTATACAGTTATTTTACCGCTCTCCTCCTCTCTCTTCACGATCTCTCTCTCTCTATCTCTCTCTCTTTTTACGATATTGTTGTAGTTATACAGTTATTTTTCCGCTCTCCTCTTCTCTCTTTACGATCACTTGCTAACTCTAATACTTGGTACTCGATTCTCTCTCTCTCTCTCTTTCTCTCTCTCTATACGAGATGTTTTAGTTATTTTACCGTTCTCCCCTCTTTCGTTACCAACATTCTTCCTCGCTCTAATACTTGACACTTGATTCTCTCTCTCTCTCTCTCTCTCTGTTCGTGACTTCAAAGAACAAGGGCAACCTATTACCGGATCGAGAGATAAAGAAAATCCCACCCAATCTCATTGTTTATGCGAAAAGAAACCCGGAATTAATTTCATACCAAAGCGAGAAGCCCCGGCCCCTAGTTCAGGGTTGAAGACGGGTTATTATCTCTTCCTCTTGATTCTCCCTTCGCCTCTCCTATTGTCTGGAGTTAAAAGAACGAAAGAATGGAAAACGCTTGCTCCTACAAATACACAATTTTGCGTCTTGTTGCTGTTTTGGATTGTTTGTTATTTTTTCAGTTGTTATCATTACTATTAATATTAGTCACATTAATGCTATCGTCGATATTGTTATTAATATTCTATGTGGTTTCATGATGTGGTTGATTTAATATTATTCTCAGTCTTCAAAAGACGATGTCTATTACCACTTTCATCAATTTT
>NC_089794.1:39025697-39028197 GCF_040412425.1 Macrobrachium rosenbergii
CTCCAGGCATCACAGCGCTACCCGAAATTCCCTCTTCCACCAAACAAATTTTCTGTTTGTCTGTTTGTCTTTTTAATTGTCTATTTACTTTCGGTTCTCGCGCGCAAATATCCCGAGGTGTGTAGAATCAACTTTGGCTTTCCAGCCCCCTTCCCCCCCAGCTTCCGGTCCTGTCCGCGGTAAGCCAAGAAAGACGACCCAGATTAAAAAAAAAAAAAATATCTTTCCAGGAAGATGCCGCGTCGAGAATGTTTTCGACTCTCAAAATCCTCGTTTACAAAAGAATAATTTCTTCAGGGTGGCGGGATTGATAAAATCTCGCTTATTCCACGTACCACTTCAAAAGGCACCACAAACCGACCTCTGGTACGGAAGAGAGAGAGAGAGAGAGAGAGAGAGAGAGAGAGAGAGAGAGAGATTGTCGGAGGTAATTTTTAATCTTCTAGAGGTGGTGCCGTTTGACATGAGTGGATTTAAATTAAAACGTGTACATTAAATTTAAGTTTCAATTTGTGTAATTATTTTGTACATAATTTGCCAGTACTAATTTGACTCGAGAGTAAATTGTGTGTTAGCTTTTCATCCTACAGTGGGCCTTCAGAGGCGCACTGTAAAAGGCAATAACGATTTTGGCTCCGTCCCTCTGGTCCCAGCTTTCTGCATTTTACTTTTCACACCTCTCCCTTTGGTCTCTTGCAACATAGCTGTCCCACTTTTTCATATTTACCTTGAAATATTTTTCACATTTTATTTAAAAGGATCACACCGGCGCGGCGAGTCTTATCCGAGTTTAGGAATGTGACCAAATGGCCTTGTTAAAAATTTCCAAAGAAAAATATAAATTAGTTTGGACTGTCTTCCAATCAACTCTTGTTAAATATATCTGCTGGCTCAGCACCACTGATTGTGCAGTTATCAAATAACTAACTGCTAATCAAAGATTTTAATTTGATACGATACTATAAAATGTGGTAGAGACTGATGTAAACCACCATTCTCTTCTAACCAGCCAAACTTAACTATCAATCACTAAATGCGATTATGATTACTGTTCTTTAAGTAAAGTTAGCTGCAAAATCTCAACACGGGACAATATTCGGGAACAATAAATACTGATGCTGTATGCACTGCCTTGACACCAAATATTACAAATAATATACATTTTCAGAAAGAAATCTACAATATATTTTTGTACTTTTCATAAGTATAAATAAACAGAGCTAATAAAAATACGTTTTATAGGAGGTATGAATTTGAGCAAAATAGTAGATTTTCATCAACAAACCATTGACAACATTAAGCAAAAGTTCCACTGCTAAAAAAGATAGGTAGAAGTGTTATCAAAACACACTAACGGACTGGCCACCCAACGGGAAAAAATGTTTCATAACAGAAAAACAAAAATAAACAAAACATTAAATAAAACCATATGTGGTTTAAAAGTCCTGTTATATTACCTGAGAGAGACACACACACACAAAAACGTTCCTTAGAAAAAATTAGGCTGTAAACAAAAAATATTGCTGATAGAATGTTTTTCATTTTACACACACACACACACACACACACACACATATATATATATATATATATATATATATAGATATATATATAGATAGATAGATAGATAGAGAGATAGATAGATAGATAGACAGATAACAAGATTCCTCCCAGAGTACATTCTTTGGAATTTAACAAACTCTACAAAATCCTTCAGTGGAAAGGGGACCATTTACTGCCTCACAGGGCGTGTTCTCAGGAGAGGGGCGCCTCCTCCTTCACAGAGCCACTTCCTGCCGTACACGCCCTGAGCAACAAAGGACGAAGAGGGCCTCGGACGTGCTTGTTTATACCTCGGGCGTGAAGAGAAAGGAAACAGAGAAAGTGACGTGGGAGGATTAGAAGGGGAGCTCGCCATTGTCCTCGCCCGACCGTGTATAATACCGGTACAGAAAACCCGTTAATGAGAGCTACGTTTTTGCCAAATAACGACCTGGGTTTGGGATTAGCTCTATTCAGTAAGGACTCTTGTTCCTTGAACACTGTAGAAGGTACCGAAAGTCCACCAACGTCCCTTCTGCCTCCGTCTTTCTTCCTTTTGTCTCATCCGTTCTCGCTGAACTATCTAATCTTAACGTTACCTCACTTCATTTATAATTCTTTTTTAAAAATGAAAGCCTTCGGAATCAGCAGTGTCACTCAGTCATCTCGTTTAGCTACCCTATAATAATAATAATAATAATAATAATAATAATAATAATAATAATAATAATGAATTCTCCTTCAGTAACCCGTAGGAACTACTGGGATGTTCCCTTGGATACTGGCAACTAACCGTGACAGAGATCCCGTTACTAAGGGGCACGCTTTTGCGAGGACGAACAACTGGTTCACGTATAGAACTGGCATTCGTCCTTGGATGCTGATCCACTGTGTGATCTTGCACAGAGGAATCAACGGTTATTAGATCTTCTTGTCAGGCGTAAAACGAAGACAGAAA
>NC_089794.1:39033197-39043197 GCF_040412425.1 Macrobrachium rosenbergii
CCCATGTGTGCTGAAATGATCTTTCCGCTAGCTGAATATTTGAGTGAAAATCGCTTGTTTCTAGAGAGCCAGTTTCGTCGGCGTCACAAAATTGCTTTTACGAGAAAATTCTAAAATTATGTGTTTATTCATTTCTGTTTTCGCCTTACTAGAGCGAGGCTCTCTTTTGCAATAAGCCTATTTTCTATACCTCCGCCCTGTCCCGTCCCGTCTCTCTCTCTCTCTCCTCCTTTTATATATATATATATATATATATATATATATATATATATATATATATATATATATATATATATACACACACACAATGCACAAACACACTTATACATACAGTATATATATATATATATATATATATATATATATATATATATACTGTATATATATATATATATATATATATATATATATATATATATATATATATATATATATATATATATATATATATATATACTGTAGAGAGAGAGAGAGAGAGAGAGAGAGAGAGAGAGAGAGAGAGAGAGAGAGAGAGAGAGAGAGAGAGAGAATTTTCAACTAAATGTCTTTTTCCCCGAGGGTTTAAACCTTCTGATTCTCAGTTATCACTTTTGGGATGAGAGTGCTGTGTCCAAGCCCGTCTATCTCCTGGCTGCAACCCATTAAAGTCGACTAACCACCAGATCACTATTTCAACACTTGAATCAACAGGGGCGCAACATATATTTCAGGAAACGGATCCCGTCGTCTCCAACCATTCCTTGGGATCGTCCTCGGGTCTCTTTCTGGAGAGCCTAGGACGTTAACCACTGAGCCACGAGACCAGTTATAATTTCAAGCACTCTACTTAATATGAAATATTAATATTAAAACAATTATTATTCTGGCTACAGAAGACATGCCCACAACGATGACCAGTACTACTGTTACATGGTTTATGGAACCTAACCAAACAATCATATTGAAACGAAGGCACTGTACTATTTTCTTATGAGCAAAGATAACTGAGAAGGGAATCCTTCTGCCCTTTTCTAGCCCAAATCGAAGCAAGAAAAGGGAGGGAGAAGGAAGGAGGGTGGTGCTTAACCACTACGGAAACGGCAGACCTGGTCTTGAAGGAAGAAAGGGTATAAGTCAGGAAAAATAAATAAACAGGAAAAAAACTCCCAAGTCTGGCGGCAGAAGGAAAGAAACAGCCACATAACGGCATATGGCTCGGTTTATCTATTTCCACAGAGTAAACGTGGGAAGAGATAAAGAGGCTTATTGCAAGAAATATCTAGCTAAAAAGATATCAATTGTGCATTATTTCTGACCTGTATATAAAACTTTACATACTGTATATTAAATTAACACAAAAAAAACATATATCACAAAACACTGGAAAAATTTAGGCTAGAATCCTTGTGGTTTCTAAAATAGACAATTTAAAAAGACAACGTGTAATACAGCTATTAGACCCTTCCTCTCCCTCCACTGGCAAATTCTGGGGAGCGGCAGCAGAAAGACAACCAATCAACCACCTTCTTTTGTGATTCGGTTGCTTTCTTTCCCTACCTTTTTCCCCTCGAGTTTCCTTTATTTACTCATTCAGGTAATCGGTTCCCTTTTATCCCAATCAACCTCAACAAGCTAACAGGTCCGGCCCCTTTGTTGTCATTTGCTTAACCCAAGTTTCACCCTGCTTCAGCCTAATCCTATATTGGTGTCCCCTAACCCAGTAAGGCAACTGATTCTTTTCTATTACGACAGCCCTCAAGCACAAGGAAATTGGTTTTGTAATGAAAGTAACGTAAATTCATTTCTTGCATGCCCGTTTATTTAAAGTAAAGTACATTTATTATTAGTTTTGTTCAGTTTTGTTAATTTTGTTTTTGTTTGCCATTTGACTCTTGAAGGCTGGACTTGGGTTTTTCCACCTCCCCTAACGGTAAAAAAATATATGTAATGAACCACAGGTCTTATAGGGTTCTCTGTACGTTCAGGTTCTTTTTTCCTGATTATTAGCTCGTACCAGCAAGATACTCGGTAGGGCTCTGCCAGCAAATAAACAATTCAGGGCAAAAATCTCAAAAAGGAGGAGGTAAAGAACACGCTACGCGAATTAACAAAACCCTTTTATTACAATAACTCAACTTAAACTACAAAAAGAAATTTTCAAGGAGTCAACTGACAAACAGAAACAAAATTAACAAAACTGGACAAAACTAATAACAAATGTACTTTATTTTAAATAAACGGGTATGCAAGAAATGAGTTCACGTTACCTCCATCACAGTTTGATCTAACATTTGCTCGTCATTTCAGTCCAGTTTTATTCCTTCCTTACCTAAAGTCTATATTGGTTCCTCTAACTCTGCGGGGCAACTGGTTCTGTTCTGTTACAACCGAGATCGCTTATTCGCTAGTTCAAGCCGCACACAGCACTGATCGATTTAATTTCGATGTTGCTGTGGCAAAACTGAAGGTGGTTAACAATGCCCTGAATAAAACTGAATTGGTTTACTTTCAAGTCCACTTTAACATCTAATAACAACTGTAAGAAAAATTCTCACGTGCATCTTCACTCAGAATTTGAAGGAAATTCTTTCAAACATCTTACATTGCCATAAAGTGAATGAAATCGAGGGCCATTCAACACATATCTGTCTGAAAGTGGGAAAACAGACATTCTTCAATTTATCTTACAGTTAACGATTACTCTGAGCTGACACGCCCATCTCAGTACCTATAACAAAAATTTTACCAACAAACATGGTCGCCGAGAAAGGAGGGTACGGCCTCAGAATTTTGTTATATCTCCAACACTTTTGAGTGGACAGCAATTTAAAGCTTATTTCGCATCGCTGTATCCCAGTATTTCAAAGACCTGCTTCTCAAGATTATACGTTGATGGAGTCAGGACTTTCCTACATAGATGGGTGTCAGCCCAATAATGACACAATCTCAGAAGAAATTGGTTCCATGATTGAATCAAAGGAGCAACGCCGAAAAACTAGGTAAAATATAAAGGTAACGAGCAAATCACAACGTACCTGAAATATTACCAAAAAGATTTGTTGCTGCATGTGCCTGTATGTCTACTGTATATACATTCGAAGACTATTATTTCAACTTAAAGTAAGCACACAAATCAACGATACAGCAAATGATAAATGATATGTAAACTTGACAGAGAGGTGAGATTTAATAAATATCTAAGACATAACCTGAGATGAGTAACAATTTCAGATAATACTAAATTGAAAAGGTGACAGTTGCAATCCTCACTCTAACTTTTGAAGGAAGTACCTTCTCAAGTTAATGAAACCTAATACGAAAACTAATTTTATCTAAAAAAAATTTTTTTTTACTACCTACCAAAATTCCCCCATGTAATTTAGGGCGAGTAAAAAAAAGTTTCTAAGATAACATGAAAACCAAATATTTATCTTCTTTTTAACGACAAATGCAGTTTTATGAATGTCCATATGTCCCGAATCCATATAAAAACTTAAACAGATATGTAACCACCATAGTTCAAAAGGTATTACGTGGACGTCTCAATCTTGAGGGTCACCTAGGTGGATTAGTTCTTCATGCCACTTACTACAGGGAGGAAATCTTTTCATTCCTCTCTAGGCCCTGAATCCACTAGGCTGCTTCTCTCTGTAAGGCGGATTCGGTATTATCTTAAGTCCATGAATTCAAGTCTGTCTTACAATGACTAAGATAGTGGTTTGGTAACACTATTCTTTTCCGTGAAAAAAAGGAAATAAAAAATAAAATAAAAAAAAAGGTGGCGTCGTCTGACATATTTCACTGAACTCGGTTAGAATATGTTTAGCATCCCATCTTGGTTGAATACCTCTACAGAAAGAGAAGCAATGACAGAGCATGAGAACATTCGGAATACCTAAATTCTTGGTTGTAGGAATGAAAGTTGAGGTACTAAACACTCATCAGCATAGGCAGGCAAATTACTTTTCAATTCTAGTAAGAAATTTCGGGTTCTACGGCATAGGCATACCCTAGGAGCCGAGGAGGCGGGGGTGGGTTGGTTTGCTAAACCAAAAACATTTTGGCAAGGAGAAGAAATCATGAATCATGGAAGTAAAGAAATGTTACTCGATATATTTCAAACTACAATCCACGAAAAAGCAACGGTCCATGCTCTATAAATCACAACCAACGACGAAGCATTAGCAATGCTTTGTGGATACAAATAATAAAATTCTGTTAAGACAAACTTTTGGGAACCCCAACCCCTTACGCTGAAGTCGTAGCTATAACCATGGTTTGACGAACACAGCCTTTCCGGGGAAATTAAATAATGGAGTTCCAAGGAAACTTCACACTCTCCACTTAAAAGACTTCCAACAGGCACAGATTCGATTTCCCCTTGTAAAACTTGGTTTCCACATGTTGGATGAAGTTCAGACTTCAGTTTTTTTTCTTTCATTTTAGATAAAATAGATTTCGTATTATTCATAAATTAGTTTTAAAAAGATTTCGTACCCTGTACAAAGGGAAAGGGGATGGTGGATGGGAGTGAGAAAATGAATAACCTTATCTTCCCCAAGACATAAGGCAGTAACAAGGAAATAAATACGGGCTGAGACAATGAATGGCCTTATCTGCTCAAGGATTAAGGGGAACGAATAAAACAAAGGAATTTATCTGCTCCAGGATGAATGGGAATGAGAACATGAATAACCTTATCTGTTCGAGAACGGATAGGAATGAGAAAATGCATAATCTTGTTTCCCCAAGGATGAATGGGGGTGAGAAAATGAATGACCTTATTTGCCAAAGACGAATGGGGCTGAGAAAACAAATGAATTCATCAACACCAGGGCGGCGAACAGGAATGAGAAAAAAATGAATGGCTCTACCTTCCCATAGAAAGATGGGAACGAAAGGAAAATGAATGACCTTATATACACTACGACTGATGGGAACAAGAAAATGAATGACCAAATCTGCATGGGGTGGTGACCTTATCGGAAGTACAACTAATGAGAACAAGAAAATTAATGGCCTTATCTGCTCGGGATGGGTGGGAACGGGGAAATGACTGACCTTGTTAGAACTGTGATTGATGGGAACAAGAAAATGAATCACCTTGGCTGCCTGGGATGAGTGAGAACGAGAAAATGAATGACCTTATCTCCCTGGGATGGGTAGGAAAGAGAAAATGAATGACCTTATCTGCCTGGGATGGGTGGAAATGAGAAAACGAATGATCCTATCTGCCTGGGATGGATGGGAATGAGAAAATGAATGAACCTTATCTGTCCAGGATGGGTGGAAATGAGAAAATGAACGATCCTACCTGCCCGGAATGGGTGGGAACAAGAAAATGAATGACCTTATCTGCCCAGGATGGGTGGAACAAAGAAAATTAATTATCTTATCTGCCCAGGATGGGTGGGTGGGACTGAGAAAATGAATGATCCTTTCTGCCCGGGATGGGTGGAAACAAGAAAGTGAATGACCTTATCCTCCCGGAATGGGCGGGAATGAGAAAATGAATGACCTTATTTGCCCATGATGGGTGCGAATGAGAAAATGAATTACCTTACCTGCCTGGGATGGGTGGGAATGATAAAATGAATTACCTTATCTGCCCAGGATGGTTGGGAACGAGAAAATGAATGACTTTATCTGCCCGGGATGGGTGGGACTGAGAAAATGAATGACCTTATCTGCCTGGATGGGTTGGAACGAGAGAATGAATAACCTTATTTGGCTGAGATGGGTGGGAATGAGAAAATGAATGACTTTATCTGCCCGTGGTGGATGGGACTGAGAAAATGAATGAACCTATCTGTCAGGGATGGGTTGGAACGAGAAAATGAATAACCTTATCTGTCCAGGATGGGTCGGAACAAGAAAATGAATGACCGCATCTGCCTGGGATGGGTGGGTGGGAAAGAAAAAATAAATGACCTTATCTGCCTGGGATGGGTGGGAACGAGAAAATGAATGATCCTATCTGCATGGGATGGGTGGGACTGAGACAACGAATGACCCTATCTGCCCGGGATGGGTGGGAAAGAGAAAAAGAATGACCTTATCTGCCTGGGATGGGTGGGAACGAGAAAACGAATGACACTATCTGCCTGGGATGGGTGGGAAAGAGAAAATGAATGACCTTATCTGCCTAGGATGGGCGGGAAAGAGAAAATGAATGATCTTATCTGCCTGGGATGGATGGGAACGGAAAAATGAATGACCTTATCTGCCCAGGATGGGTGGGAAAGAGAAAACCAATGACCTTATCTGCCTGGGATGGGTGTGAACGAGAAAATGAATGACCTTATCTGCCTGGGATGGGTGGGAACGAGAAAATGAACGATCCTATCTTCCTGGGATGGGTGGGAACGAGATAATGAATGACCTTATCTGCCCGGGATGGGTGTCAATGAGAAAATGAATGACCTTATCTCCCTGGGATGGGTGGGAACGAGATAATGAATGGCCTTATCTCCCTGGGATGGGTGGGAACGAGAAAATGAATGACCTTATCTGCCCGGGATGGGTGGGAACGCGAAAATGAATGACCTTATCTGCCCGGGATGGGTGGGAACAATAAAATGAATGACCTAATTTGCCCATGATGGGTGGGAACGAGAAAATGAATGATCCTATCTGCCTGGGATGGGTGGGAACGAGGAAATGAATGATCCTATCTGCCTGGGATGGGTGGGACCGAGACAACGAATGACCCTATCTGCTCGGGATGGGTGGGAAAGAGAAAATGAATGACATTATCTGCCTGGGATGGGGAACGAGAAAACGAATGACCCTATCTGCCTGGGATGGGTGGGAAAGAGAAAACAAATGACCCTATCTGCCTAGGATGGGTGGAAAAGAGAAAATGAATTACCTTATCTGCCTGGGATGGGTGGGAAAAGAAAATGAATGACCTTATCTGCCTAGGTTGGGTGGGAAAGAGAAAACGAATCACCTTATCTGCCTGGGATGGGTGGGAATGAAAAAACGAATGACATTATCTGCCCAGGATGGGTGGGAAAGCAAAAATGAATGACCTTATCTGCCCGGGATGTGTGGGAACGAGAAAATGAATGACCTTATCTGCCCAGGATGGGTGGGAACGAGAAAATTAATGATCCTATCTTCCTGGGATGGGTGGGAACGAGAAAATGAATGACCTTATCTGCCCGGGATGGGCGGGAACGAGAAAATGAATGACATTATCTGCCTGGGATGGGTGGGAACGAGAAAATGAATGACCTTATTTGCCCGGGATGGGTGGGAATGAGAAAATGAATGACCTTATCTGCCCAGGATGGGTGGGAACGAGAAAATGAACGACCTTATTTGCCTGGGATGGGTGGGAACGAGAAAATGAATGACCTTATCTGCCCGGGATGGGTGGGAACGAGAAAATGAATGACCCTATCTGCCCGGGATAGGTGGGAAAGAGAAAATGAATGACCTTATCTGTCCGGGGTGGGTGGTAACATGAGAATGAATGACCTTATCTGCCCGGGATGCAAATTTCTGAAATATATGCTATTGCACCAGGCCCGGTGTTTTTGCCATGCCCCTAGGTTAGGTTACGTTATATAAGATTGAAACCTCTTGTGTAATTTGGGTGTGGGAAACATAATAAGATTATTTTCAAGAAAATTCTATGGTTAGTTTTTAATAAGCTGCGTCCCGCTTTTTTCAGGGAAAGGTCCCAGTATTCGGTTACATCTCGGGAAAATGCGCCAGGGATGGGTGGTAACGAGGAAATTAATAACCTTATCGAACTACGACTGATGGGAACGAGAATATAAATGAATGATCCGCTCCAGGACAGAAGAGAACGAAACAGCGAACGACATCTGAACCAGGACTCCCGGGAAAAGAATATCATGAATGAGAAAGTGATAGACCCACCTTTCGGAAGCCGAAAGGTATCGGGAAAAACTGAAACAAATGAAGTAGGGAGAAAATTCCAAAGTCTGTCAGCGGAAGGGAACAGTCACAGAACCAGGCAATCTGTAGACAGTTATTAAATATACAAGTGAAGAAACAATTTAAATTCATAATATGTAGTGATTCACAGAAACAAATATCAATAAATGCAATGTACACAGTCATTTCCAGGCCAGGAGTCTGTGCTTTTCATTAAAGCGTCGTCCACCTGAAAATGAATAAACAGCCGAATTGGACTCATTAAAACTACTGATTAACGAAGGCACAGCAAGCTGCAACGGACACTTTTGCCGATGAAAATGAACGAAAAATATCCAGCCGCCACATAAAGCATACAACCCGTTTAGCATTTAATGTCAGTGAATAATTCCCCATTGGTTTAAAATCAAAGGAAAACGCTCGGGTTCTGAAATGAAAATTGAAAACATCGACCGATTAATTAAGGGAAATTCCATTTCCAAAGTGAAACTGCATGAATAATGAAAGAGACTCTAACTTGTGTCAGATGATTTCGGGCAAACCCTATGCATAATTCACCTACGCTAAAAAATAAAAAAAAACGGATTTCCAGTCACAAAATGTTACGAATTATAAGCACTGTGATTGATGGACATCCCTTCATTAGGGTTTGCCTCACCAAGGTGCATTTTGAAAAATTGACCACTGCAGTTGTTTCAAGGAAGCATTTGAATCCATTTGAAACCATGATCTTTTATGTAGCTATTGCATACATACATATATAAAACACACACACAAACCTTGTGTTGATCATTTTATGTATATACAATATATACATACATACATATATAAAAACACACACACACTTATTTTTCACCTGTGGTAATGTGTGATAAAATGAATCACATAATAATATCATATATATATATATATATATATATATATGTGTGTGTGTGTGTGTGTGTGTGTGTGTGTGTGTACACACAGATATAAATACATCATGTATAATCGACACACTTCCCTACCTATACACTGAATACTGAACACATACCTTAATGCAACGGAACTACTGTTTTAATATTCCTTCAGTTTCCTCCGAGTAAATAGCTTCTTGCATGGCATGCGTGTAATATCTCTCTCGTTTTCTCTCTCTCTCTCTCTCTCCCCTAAGCTGCCTTCCCTCAGAAGCATCCTTTCATATATCAAACACAGAGAAATAACATCAAGGGTCCCATGAGGATGTACTTCCGATGTAATATTACTAATAAAAACGTGTTTACATGGAAGCATATTTCTTTATCGGCATAAAAAATCTCAAATTATGGAGGATTACTCCTGAAACTCGACATAAAAGTTTTAGTAATGAAACAGTTCTGCCTTTGTCACAGAATGCGGGATGATGACATATTTGCGCTGACAGAAGTTCCTGTTTCTTTCTCTCTCCCTCTTTTGGAATACACAGATATACTTACACTGACTCGGACACATTCGCACCTACTAAGCCTTCCGTGTAGTTTATGAGGAAGTAAATGTCGAAGTTTCCAGAACATGGGATCCATCTATAATTCAGTAGTTAATTAATGTATGTATGCGACAGTAATCGTCGTGTTGTTTTTCACTATTATATTATATTATATATATTATTATATTATATTATATTATATATATATATATATATATATATATATATATATATATATATATATATATATATATATAATGTAGAATCTACAGGTCATATTTATATATATATATATATGTATGTATATATATATATAATGTAGAATCTACTGCACTTTTTTACAGATGCCCTCTTAATTTAATCAATGCCCTTCTTCGCGCTTTTCAGATACAATTGTCACTACAAAGCCTTAAGATCCAAGTGCAAGGAATTGAAGTGGTTGTGATAGTCCGGTAGCGAGAAACGAACCCGTGTCACCATATGTATGTATGAGAGGCAATAGACTTTTATCCTTCTCATGGTAAGGTCGGCAACGTGACCTCCTTAGTGATTATGGAGACACTGGTTCGTTTCCCGCTACCGGACTATCACACCCACTTCAATTTCTTGCACTTGGATCTTAAGGCTTTGTAGTGACAAGAGTATCCGAAAAGCGCGAAGAATTCGAGA
>NC_089794.1:39048197-39060697 GCF_040412425.1 Macrobrachium rosenbergii
TTCTTTTATCCATCTTCCTACTTTGTCAACAATGTTATGTTTTCTAATTTTTTCGCTAATATATTATGATCTACCTTGTCAAAAGCTTTTTTAAAGTCTAGGTAAACCACATCTGTATCTTTTCATTTATCATATTTTTATATATGCTTTCATGGTGGACTAACAGTTGGGTTTGTGTACTTTTCCGGTACAAAACCATGTTGTCCTATATTGAACAATCTATTTTTCATTAAATGTTTCATTATATTTTTTTATTACCCTTTCATATACTTTCATAATATGAGATGTCAGACTCACAGGCCTATAATTACTTGCCTCTAGTCTTGAACCACTTTTTGAAAGTAGGAGTAATATATGCTAATTTATGCTCATCATAAATCTTGCCTGTATCTATACTTTGTCTTAATAATATTGCTAGCGGCTTTGCGATTGAATGAACCACTTTCTTTAACAATATGACAGGTACTCCATCTGGTCCTGCTGCTGATCCATTTTTAATTTCATTAATAGCCTGCACAATATCGGCTTCTGTAATATCTATATCTGATAAGTATTCAGTATTTTCATCTCTTATTTCTGTATCATTATCTTCATTTTCAATTCTAGGTGTAAATTCACTCTTATATCTTTCTGCTAATATGTTACATATTTCCTTTTTTCATTCGTTAATCGCCCTTCAATTCTTAGAGGGCCTATTTCTACTCTTATTTTATTCATCTTTTTGCATATGAATAAAAATTTTAGGTTTTGCTTGATATTTTGTAGAGTAATTTCTTCTAGGTTCCCTTTTTCATTTTCTTTTGATTGTATAATCTTTTGTTCTGCATTTTCTATCTTACTTTTAGTTCCATCACTTTCCATGCATTCTTTTCTTTTGCAAGAGCTTTTTCCACTTTCTAATTTTCTGGAACAAGATCCTTCTGTCTCTTGGAATTCGTGACTGATGATTACTTTTTTTCTTCGGTATATATTTTTCCACTATTTCCTCTAATATTTTATATAATATATCGGTATTTACCTGTATATCATCACTTACAAATATATTTTCCCATTCTTTGTTTAATTCTTCATTTATTTTTGACCAATTTATATTCTTACTATAGAAATTGTATTTTCCATATCCTTCCCATTTTTTCGTTTCTTGCTTTTCTCTGTTTTCATATGTTCTGGAACGGACTGTTAGTTCTATGACATTATGGTCCGAAATACTCGTGTTATATACTATTATTTCTTTAACATAGTTCACCTCGTTCACAAATACTAGATCTAAAATATTATCCTTTCTTGTTGGTAGGTGATTTATTTGCTGAATGTTATGTTCTAGTAGCATATCTAATAGCTTTTCAAATTGCCTCTTATCTTCTGCACTACTATTGCTCTCTTTTTATATGTATAAATACAACCACAGTCTCTATTCGTTCTTTCCATTCTACAAAAGGAAAGTTAAAGTCTCCAGTTAGGAGTATAGTCCAATCCTTGTGATTTCTACATATTTCATCCAATTTTTCAATTATTATGTCAAACTCTTTAGTATTAGGGGTCTATATATTACAATGTTCACTAATTTTTCATATTCAAATTCTACCGCTATTAATTCACATTCTGTGTTACTATATTTCTCACAGATTTTTCCTTGATTGGCATGAGAGAGAGAGAGAGAGAGAGAGAGAGGGGGCGGCGGCACCGTTAATCTACAAGAATTCTTATGGAAAATATATACCAGGAATAAAGTGCTTAGTGAGAGAGAGAGAGAGAGAGAGAGAGAGAGAGAGAGAGAGAGAGAGAGAGAGAGAGAGAGAGAGGGGGGGTGGCACCGTTAATCTACAAGAACTCTTATGGAAAATATATACCAGGAATAAAGTGCTTAGTGAGAGAGAGAGAGAGAGAGAGAGAGAGAGAGAGAGAGAGAGAGAGAGAGAGAGAGAGAGAGAGAGGACTTAATTGCAGCCCTGTACTTCAAGAATAGTAATTAAGAGGACCATGTCACCGAGAAGGGATTTTTAAATAAGTGAGCAAAAAACTTTCAAAATGATGAAAAAGAAGCAAAAAACAAAATGAGTTTTGAGAATCTCATTTTCCTCTCAGAACAGTAATGAAATTTTTGTGCTTAATACCGCAAACAGAATGAGTGAGAGCCCCAGTAATGAAAATGCAGAGCATATATCATGAAGTGCGCACACGGAGGGAAGCCCCGGGATATTGGATAAATTGAAATTACATACATGGTGCATTCGATCCCGGATGAAAAATTATCCGTAACCAAAAGATTAAAACAGGAAATAAATGCAAATGGAAATGCAACGAGAATTGATGCAATGAGCGTAAATTATAATGAATTGCGGGAGGAGCGTACTATATATGCGATTTAAAAATGAAAAATGCGTGCCAGAATTATTCAAGAAAATTGTGAACAAATATTTCTACAGAAGTTAAATCTAACCTAAAACTATATGATAATCTATCAGAGTATAAACATCGAATATTTGCATATATGTATTAAGCATAAAAGGGACTACTAATAAAATCATAGGGAATTGCGTTTCAGATGCGGGGGAGATGCTCGAGAAGATAAAGAAATTCATCATTTATGTAGGACATGTTGATAACAATTCCAAAATAAATAATCCTCAGTTATAAAAAGGAAATTGCCTTTCTAGACGTTAAACTAATTTAACAGGCTTATTCCGTCTTATACGCTATCAAGATCTGCATTAGCGACTGTTCAATATTATATAATAGTGTGACCTAAAAGCTGACGAGGGCCCTGCTGAAAGGCATATCATAAACAGAGCGTATAACGTCAGGTCAAGACTAAATGTACATGACCTGGTGCTAAAACGAAATTCTAAATGCTAACATAATACCATTAGTTCCAGCAAGGAAACCTTGAACGTCTGTGTACTTGCATTTGACTAGCAGCCTTAGGTCACGGAGATAATACGCCTGACTTCCTGCCGGAATAGCAAACCAAATTAAAAAAAAAAAAAAACATGAATTCAAACAAAGGCATCTGGAAGAAATAGAAAAATCTGCGTGGCCTCGAAGCAAACCAAATTATATCTAGCAAGACGCATACCTGTCTCGACTGTTATGTAAGGACTCCAGTGACAAATAAGCGTCTGGTTCTCACACTTATGGCTCTGACTTAATCTTCCTGAAAGCACACTACACCCACGGTGTCTCTCACATTCAAGCCAGTGACCCATAGCAGTTTCCATCCGGATAAACGACTCGGTCTGATGCAGCTTAGAACGTTAATGTCCTCTCTTTTGTATATTTAACCTTTACATCTCCGTTTTGGCTGACGACGCAAAATCTACTGTTTCTCGTTTACCTTTGACATAATCTCTCTGAAAGCATATCTCTGACATCTTTGCATATTCCACTCGCTGACCCGCTGCAGTTTCATCAAACAATGTAAGAGACAAGGCACTCTGAATATCATGCAGATTGATTAAGGAAGCCGAAATCAAATTAATGGATTCCTTGAAGAACACACCACGAGATTGAAGACGAGTTAATGGATTTCCTGCGAAAGATCAATAACAAATTCATGACTTTTCCCTGCTTCGTTTTACTTCGCAGATTTTTTCATCAGTTGAAGACAATATCATTTATGAGAATGCAATATTTAACCAATTTATTAAACTATGTAATTTGCAAGTATTTCTAATTCAGTATTTTTCAACAGCTGATGACCTCAAAAATATAATATATCTGAGAATTAGAACATGTACTAATACAAAAACAAATATATATATATATATATATATATATATATATATATATATATATATATATATATATATATATATATATATATATATATATATATATATATATGCATATGCTTTTATGGTAGAGTTAAAAATGATTTGGGAAAATTGTTTTTGTTCGACGCTATTGAACGTTTACGGAAACCCGTTTGCAGGCAAAACGTCAATATGCCCCAACGTACGTATGAATTCGCTCTTTGAGATTAATGGTGTATTCCAGGATTAAGAGCCGAAATGGCGTAACTTTGCGCAAACTGCTTGGAGTAGTATTTTAATGAATTAATTACGAAAGTTTTGAAAAGCTGCTGGTGAAAGGCTCTCTCTCTCTCTCTCTCTCTCTCTCTCTCTCTCTCTCTCTCGACCAGGCTGCCTCAAGACCACGCAGATTTTAATTCTCTTTCTGAGTCTCTCTTATAACTGGCACATGACTGTCTCAAACCTTTACATTTGAGCCTAGGCTCTCTCTCTCTCTCTCTCTCTCTCTCTCTCTCTCTCTCTCACACACACAGACTGGTTGCCTACGACAACTCATCTCTCTCTCTCTCTCTCTCTCGCACATACACAGGCACTCACATATTTACACAAACACACACACACTTGGCTTATTGTTTTGTCGCAAGCCTCTCTCTCTCTCTCTCTCTCTCTCTCTCACATACTTGGCTTACTATTTTGTTGCAGGCCTTTGCACTTGAACACCCTCTCTTCGTGTCTCTCTCCTAATGGACTTTAAGTGGGACTAAAATCATGGAAGAGAGAATTCCATATCAACACCGTATTAATCAGGTCTGTTCCGAAACCAAAATTTAATGATGGCCCTGTTAGGGCGAAAGAGAATACGTTAGGACCTCTTTGCCTGATTCATTTAGGACAGTTTTATGCATCTCCAAATTTACACAGACTCATACACACTTACACTAGGAGTTTTATTCTCTTTTTTGTTCACTCTACGTTAGGGATACCTGAAATATTATTGAGTGGGGTCATCAAAATTGCTTCAAAGATACTAAAAACATGATCTTAATTTTTGTTAAAATTTTTTACAAAGTCTGGAGCTTTATTAATATTGTTCAAATTTTTTTTCGGTTCTAATGAATTTTAAATTCCCAGCTGTGGTACAGCTGTTTCCCATTAAAAATTAATGAATTTATAATCGAATAAAAAACACTGTCATGCAACATAAAATCAAGAGAACCAAATTTAATTTTTATTTCGCTTTATGAATATACAGTAAAAAATCAATATTAAAAACAACCATCAGCTTCTTCTGGAGGCAATAAACTAAACTGGATGCGACGTCAATACTTCAGAATATTCCCTTGTTACAGTTCCCATGGGCATCAGTTATAAGTCCAACAAATGTGATTAAAAATAAAATCAGAGAGATACATGATAAAATAAGACATAGAAGAGAACAGTGAGTTGTGGAAGTCCTATGTATTTTATTTACCATATGTAAAGAATATCTTTCATCCATCTCAACCAGCGAAAGATATCTATCATTCACACAATTTATGAACAGCATTCGTTCACTTTACCAGGGAGATATCTTTCATTCACTTTAACCAATAACGCTCCATCTTTCACTCACTTCCATTAGCGAGCAATATCTCTCATTCACTTCCGCCAGCGAGAAGTATCTTTCATCTGGGGTATTTCTCATTCACTTCCAAAGTCAAGAAATTTCTTGCACCAATTCCATTCAGGAACCTTACTCATCCATTTTACAAAAGAGAGGAATACCACAATGCGTCTCAAGCAGAGAGGAATAATTCAAGTACCATAACCCACCTGTGAAAAAATAAGCCAAAGAAAATTGCCTTCTGGGAGAGAATAAAAAAATGACCTGCGCTCAGCGGAAAAATTTAATGACACGCGTAAGACATACTCGAAATCCACCAGTGCTCTCTCTCTCTCTCTCTTTCTCTCTCTCTCAAACAAACACACACACACATTCAATAGAACGATAAGAGGATAACAAAAATTAACAGGACAAAAATAAAGAAGATACATTGAACAGAAAGATCTTTTTGTTTTAAAACAACGCTTTCCTTCCTAGTCACACATGCAACAGCGCAAACAAATTAAAATAAAATTCTCTCTCTCTCTCAGCTTAAGCAATTATATTCCCATTTCTCACCCCACTCTGTTTTTTTCATGCATACATAAAAACATTTGTACTCTTCTCTCTTACTCTCTTAACTTAAAACTAAGCTAGATTTATTGCTATTTGTCCCAGGCCAAAAAAAAAAAAGAAAAAAAGGCTAATGATAAACCAGGTTATTAATTGTCTATCCCAGACATCCGAGATCTCCCGAGATCCATTTTACCAGATAAATATCACACGTGATGGATGGGATGGTGTGGTTCAACGAGCGCGCCTGTGCATGCGCACGTGATTTTGAGGCAGCGTATGTGAGTATCTAAAAGTCCCTTTTATTAAACTTTATTTTCTATTATATCATAAAACCTTTTTCTTTTATATGCATAGAGATAAGAAAAAATATTATATCATTAACACAGATTGGAAGATGACTGTTGATAGAGCATAAATAAATTTCATATAGATAATAATTTTTCAAATATCAGAAATACTTTTGTTATGCAGAAAAGGAGGAAGGAAAAAATTGAGTTTGTGTGAGTGTATCTAAATGTCCCTTTTTATTATACGCTATTTTAATATGTTACAAAAATTACATACATATTTTTTGGTATGCATTAAGGTAAGAAAAATTTTTTTTAACACAGATTGAAGATAAAGGCTGATAGTGAAAAAATAAATTTCATTAAATGTATACTTTTCAGTTATTAGGAATTTTTTGTTATGCAGTAAAAAAACTAAGAAAAATGGACAGCAGTTAATGATGTAGAATTATAACCTTGTTTATATGAGTCTTTATCAAGATAGTAAAGTTTTAGAATTGAATAGCATATTAACAAATAATAAATTTACGATGAAAGTTTAACAGGGAAAACTGTAAATATGGAAAAATAAGAATTAAATAAAAATAATGGATGAAGTCAGGCAATAAAGATGTTATGAAATACATCAATAAAACGGAAGGAAATAAACGATGAAAACTCTTTGACAATGCGAACACTTACCAACACGCAAACAAACCTCTCTCTCTCTCTCTCTCTCTCTCTCTCTCTTTCTCTCACGATCACAGAAAGTGTAATATGAATAACAAATGGAGAGAAAAGGTAACCAAATCAATAAAACGATATCCAATACTACAAAGAACAAAATTATCGATAAAAATATACACTCACAGGCATGCAACTGAAACATCAGTGCTAAAAAAACTTTTTCATTTACTCAACTGATAAAATAATTCTTTTCTGCCACAGAATGGCATAAAAATACATAAAAAAATGGTATAGGGAATTAGAATCTCACGCGCGCATACACACACACACACACACACTCACAAAATTGCTCATTCTCTCTCTCTCTCTCTCTCTCATTTCCACCATGGAATGGAAATTAAAAGCTCAAGAGAAAGAAATAAAAAAAAGCCCTCGACATAAAGGAGCACATTCTGACCGACGTCTACCTCATTAAAGATTGTCAACAAAGCAAGCAGTGAATAATTCAGTCGAAGCGAAGCCAGAAATCTTTTCCTATTTATTAATTTTTTCAGGAACCTCAGACTATGATTTGCTCTCATACATCAATAAACATGTAGACATACGCATACATTGACATGCACACGCACATATACATATAATATATATGTATATATATATTATATATATGTGTGCATGCTATGTATGCGTATGTCTACAAATTTATTTATATTCACAAACATCAAGCTACTTATGTCATTTAATATACAATTCGCTCTATCTCGGTAATAATACCGGACGAAAATTATAACTGATAAAGTTCCTTTTTGGGCGCGTGGGTTCCGTTCTCAGTTAGCACACTGCTGGCTGCGAGTTCGAATCTCCGAACGGCCAATGAAGAATAAGAGTAATTTATTTCTGGTGATAGAAATTCATTTCTCGCTATAATGTTGTTCGGATTCCACAATAAGTTGTAGGTCCCGTTGCTAAGTAACCAGTTGGTTCTTAGCCACGTTTTACCAGACCACTGAGCTGATTAAAGCTCTCCTTCTGGGCCAGGATTAGACCGTGGCTAAGAACCAATTGGTTAATCAACGGGACTCAGTGGTTGTGGAAAACTAAGGAGAAATGAATTAACCAGAAATAAATTCTGATAACTGGTTCATCACCGGCGGCGGGAATTGAACTCATCGAATGACGGTCTAAAGACAAATATAAATCCTCCCAGACCTTCAGAGAATCAGCTCAGTGGTCTAAAACATGAGTAACTAAATAATAAGTGGTTCGTCACCTGGACGAAAGAATCGTCGGCGACAACCTCCACTTCAGTGACAGTAATCTAACACGAGTATAAATAAATGCCACGGTGACGAGATAAGAATTCACACGCACACATATACACATACACATATATATATATATATATATATATATATATATATATATATATATATATATATATATATAGTGTATATACGTGTGTGTGTAGGTTTCGACATTTTCCTTCCCATTAATGCAAGATGGAAAGCTTTCAATAACGTAGCTGGGCTTATTAAAATTTCCGCAGATCATGTAATGGGCATGAACTAGTGACGTCACCCAAAAATCAATAGCCAGAACCTTGTAAAAGAACAGAATATAGAATTTAGGCCAAAGGCCAAACTCTGGGACCTATGAAATCATTCAGCACTGAAACGGAAATTGAGAGTAAAAACGTTTGAAAGGTGTAACAGGAGGAAAACCTTGCAACTGCAATGTGAATCAATTGTTAGGAAAGGGTGGAAAGTAAGAGAAAAGAAAGTATGAACGGAGGTACATTAAAAGAATGAAAGGTGTTGCAGATCAAGGCCTAAGGGACGTTGCAAAGAACCTTAAGTAATGTCTACAATGCACCGCATGAGGTGCACTGATGGCGCTATAATGTGGTTCGGATTCCACAATAATCTGTAGGTCCCGTTACTAGGTAACTAATTGGTTCTTTGCCAAGTAAAAGTAAAATCTAATCCTTCGGGCCAGCCCTAGGAGAGCTGTTAATCAGCTCAGTGGTCTGGTTAAACGAAGATATACTTAACTTTTAACTAACCCCAACAGGGGAAAATGCTAACGGATCTACTTGGAACGACAAAGGGACACAATGAGATTCGAAAAGCCAAAAGAGTAAATGGTATTGATAAAGACCTGCGGATAGTCATTTCATCCACTTTCCGAAAAGGAAACTTATCTTTTAAATTCATATCCTGGTTAAACAATTTCCTGTTAAAATAACTGAGTGTGAGTTTTATGAAATCCTGTTTAAAAACCACAAATAATAACTTACTTTTTTAGTCGAATCACCAATCGAAAAAATAGACTGTATATATGAAAAAAAAACTTGCTCCAAAGCACGCCACTAATAAGGCATTTTTTCAATCAATACATGGAATAATGAAATAAAAAAAACAAACCCCAATAAAAAATCGCTAACAATCATTTGGCGAAAACTTCAAACTTCAAAACTTCATTTCAAAAACACCGCATTTATAACAAAACGATGAAATGAATGGAAAGAAATATTGAAAACTATTAAAGATATGAAAAACATAACACTTGTAATTCCGCGTGAAACAGAAATTAACTATTAAAAATACATCCGAAAAATCTGCCTTGTTTTCGGAAACATTTTTATATAGATGGCATGGAACTACGAAATGAAAACAATTCCATTAATCAAACAGCCTCATTTCGAAGACTTCATTATGAATCAAGATGGAAAACAATGAAAGAAAACAAGGAGAAAATAAAAATTTACAAAATCAAATGGGGAAAAAAATACTCCCCATTTAGAAGACATCATTACGAATCAAGTGCTTCCGTCTCTCGTTATTTCGCGAAAAAAAATAATACCAGAGTAAAAATGTTACCAACAACAATTACACGCCTGCGGCAACAATGACAAAAGCGAAATTATAATATCACTGAAAAAATAACATCACTGACGATAATGATAACGAAAGCTTCGATCACTAGCGTCATCGTCAGCACATGCATGATTGGAAAGGTCAACCCCCTCACCCCCCAAAAAAAAAAATTAAATATCGAGAGAGAAAGACACCACGGTATTGCACATGCCATTATCACCGACATCAAGGTCACAATGTCATCATCAACATTACTTCAAGATTTTCTTAGAGCACTCTGTAAGACAGAGAGAGAGAGAGAGAGAGAGAGAGAGAGAGATCGGGTCTTTGAGTGAAAAACTACAAAAACAGGTATATGCATAAGCCCATATATATACACACTATATATATATATATATATATATATATATATATATATATATATATATATATATATATATATATATATATATGGGTGTGTGTGTATATATATATATATATGTATGTATATATATATATATATATATATATATATATATATATATATATATATATATATATATATATAGATATAGAGAGAGAGAGAGAGAGAGAGAGAGAGAGAGAGAGAGAGAGAGAGAGAGAGAGAGAGAGAGAGAGAGAGAGAGAGAGAGAGAGAGAATTTTTGGAAAACTCATATTTGCATGTGCAAATGATACAAGAGATAAAATCTTCACGAAAGTCTTAATGGCATGAACAAATGGTATTATTGAGAAAATCCTTTACAAAGTCATTATGACATGAACCAATGCAACAACAGAATGAAATCTTTGGGAAAGTCATAATGGTATTACCAAATGCCACTAGATGTTTCCGAAATCTCTGAGAAAGACTTAATGGAATGACGCAATGACATCATAAATAAAATCTCTGAGAAAGTCTCAATGGAATGAGGCAATGACACCTTAAAGAAAATCTCGGAGAAAGTCTTAATGGAAGGAGGCAATGACATCATAAACAAAATCTCCGAGAATGTCTTAATGGAATGAGGCAATGATACCATAAAGAAAATCTCCGAGAAAGTCTTAATGGAATGTGGCACTGTCATCATAACGAAAATCCCTGAGAAAGTCATCATGGAACGAGGCAATATCATAAAGAAAACCTCTTAGAAAGTCTTGGTGGAATGAGAAAATTCCGCTGGAGCTTGTATTTTCGAGAAAGCCACAATGGCATTCAATGTCACAAGAGACAAAAATCTCTGAGAAAGTCTCGACAGCATGAGCTAACGCCATGACAGCAAATCTTTGGAGAAGTCACAAAGGCATAAGCAAATGCCATTAGAAGAAAATTTGTGAGGGAGCCATTATGGAATGAGCCAAGGCCACCATACAGAAAATCTCTGTGAGTCTTAAAATGTCATGAGTAAATGGCACTAGAAAAAATCTTAGAAACTTTTAGTGGCACGAACACAAGCCATAAAAGAGAAAATTTTTGAAATTCATAATGGCATGAGCCAAGCCCACCATACAGAAAATCTCTGTGAGTCTTAAAATGTCATGAGTAAATGGCACTGAAAAATCTTAGAAACTTTTAACGAACACAAGCCATAAAAGAGAAAATTTTGAAATTCATAATGGCATGAGCCAAGGCCACCACACAGAAAATCTCTGTGAGTCTTAAAATGTCATGAGTAAATGGCACTAGAAAAAATCTTAGAAACTTTTAGTGGCACGAACACAAGCCATAAAAGAGAAAATTTTTGAAATTCATAATGGCATGAGCCAAGGCCACCACACAGAAAATCTCTGTGAGTCTTAAAATGCCATAAGAAATGCAAGAAAAATCTTAGAAACTTTTAATGGCATGAACACAAGCCATAAAAGAGAAAATTTTTGAAATTCATAATGGCATGAGCCAAGGCCACCACACACAAAATCTCTGCGAAAGTCTTGAAAAGCCACGAGCAAATGACGTTACAGCAGAAAAATCTTAGAAAGTCTTATTAGCATGCGCGCATGCCATGAGAGAGAAAATCTTGGAAAGTTATAATGGCATGAGCCAGGGACACCTTAGGGAAAATCTTTGGCAAAGTCTTAATGGCACGAGCAAATTCCACGAGAGGGAAATCTTGGAAAAATTCATAATGGCACGAGCGAACACATGCCACGAGAAAGAAAGAGAGGAGGGGGTTCTGTAACAAAAGACACCCACTAAATAAATGATACAATAAAAGATGTTAAAAGCTTTATATCACCGGCTAAAAGATCTCATTATTTACAAAGCCATCCAATTTCAAGCCCTATGCATCTCTGAGAGAGAGAGTGAGACAGTGAGAAAAGAGTTGACTCAAGTTTTTTTGGGTGAAAGCAAGCAGTCTGGATGTCCCTATTAAGCCGAGGGTAACTTTTGCTGGAAATTTAGTGATAAAGTGAAAAGAGCTCAAAAGCACATACTCTTGACAATCTTAATAACAATACAAAATATAACGACAACAAAACTTTAAAAATACTGGTCAATTCCAGGGTAAAAATAACAAGGACATACAAGACAAAAGAACACTGAGAAAACAGAAAAGAAAAACTTCAGTGCAGAATACCGTGTAAAAGCTGTGTAACAAGCAGGAAAAAGAGAAAATAAACTGCTGCAATATAATATCCCAGCCGGAGACGCAAGTAACTTTCTGTAAAGCCAAGAGGAGCCTTGTTAAACTTGAAGAATTATATATTCTCTCTCTCTCTCTCTCTCTCTCTCTCTCTCTCTCTCTCTCTCTCCCTCCTGAGGCATATACTCGGCATCCTCC
>NC_089794.1:39063197-39073197 GCF_040412425.1 Macrobrachium rosenbergii
CAATGCAACCATAAAATCTGAAACAGTCCTATTTGACTGCTTTTACCCTTCAACGCTGAAAAAATGTAATTAAGTAAATACGAAAGTATTACTGTAGTTAAAACGCATCCACGATATAATGGGTGGGCGGAGCCTGTGTGATGCAACCATTAGAGTGGCGGCAACATGAACCACCTGGAACATACTGTAGGTCTACAGTGAGTAGCAACAATGAAATTATCTTTAAAAATCTTATTTTATATTTGTTACAGGAGTGTTTAGATTTTCATAAAAGTAAAATCATTTGTTATATTTCTTAACCACTTCAAAAATTATGGCTTACTAGCAAATATTCGCCGATACAATTATTCTTTTGTTAGAGCCAAGATTTTGTTTCTAGGCATAGGTGTGCCAAATTTCTCTACTATAAATACATTACACTTAACATTCACGTCTCTATATTAGCAATTTCTGGCCAGAAAGCATATGACGTTATCTACACATTCTTGCACTTCAAGTTACCTTATGAATGAATAAATTATACACCAAATTGAGCAGAAGGGCTTTTAAGAAAATAATATTTTAACCCAGTTAAAAAACAAGTGTTCCAGAGGCCTTGATATTAACACTAATAGATATTTCGATTAATAGTCATCTTCCCCATATAACTTAAATCATCATCATCATTTATTCTTCAAAGAACAAATAATCTCTACAAATACTTCTTTAGGCAGAGACTACATCTCAGAAGGCTTAGATTATTTTTTTAAGGTCTATAAACCATTTCGCAACATGCAGGCAGCATGAGCACAGCCTAAAACTTCAACATTCGAATAAAACGTTTTGTAATTCATACTCCTGTTTTTAACATTTTCTCATGACTGTTGAGCTTATTAGGTCTACTGTTATAATGCTGCAGAGGTAGTTACGTTGACCAGCCCGAGGGGCATGTTAAGCGTGCTGTCACTGACGTCGCCGCTGACCTTATCACACCGTGCTTTGAGCTAAGCAATGTAAAAAAGCAAAAAAAAAAAAAAAAAAGTTCAAATCACGCAGATTACGAATTATACCAACATATAAAAGCGAATTATACCAATGCATAAAAGGGATCATATTTACATAACCACAGGGTAAACAGTGTCAGCTGTGAATTCGCAAACTTGTCGAAATGTATGGCATTGGAAATGAAAATAAAAGTTTAACACTATTGGTAACCGTCTGAGATTTTGGACGATAAAAAAAAAAGACTCATGTCGCCTCAGATTTGAGCATGACTGTACTGTACATTCGAGAAAGATCTATTTGTACTTTGAAGAATTTTACATTCTCTGAATATCCTCATAAACTGCGACCCAATGATTTTTAAAAAATACTGTGTCGCACTCTCTCCGGAAAAGAAAGTTGCCAAAAACTGCTCTCTCAACCTACGATCTCTCTTTGTAAAAGAAAGTATAATATTTCTATTCATAAATATCTCTCCGAAAAAGTATTTAGTCATCTAATAACAAATTATTTTTAAAAAATGCTCCCCCCCCCGCCTCTCTCTCTCTCTCAAGTGCCCCATCTGGTCGTTCTAAGAACGGCCCTGAATGCCAAGGGAGTTTTAATGTGCTTTTATTGCATACAATTCTCGTCTTTTGTGTGGATGCAGAGCTAAGATGGTTCCCCGGGATTTTTTTTTTCTCTCATTCTCGGTCCGCGATAGTTATAAAGGACAATGCAGCGGAGTATATTCAATTTGGGTATGTGTTCTCTCTCTCTCTCTCTCTCTCTCTCTCTCTCTCTCTCTCTCTCTCTCTCTCTCTCCTCGTAACGCAAGTGCTAGCGTTCGTCTCATAGGCAAATGGACCCGAGTACGATTCCTGAGCTAGGCGGGGAAAAGAAAGGTACGGTCAAGTATCCTTAAAATATCCAGTATGCCTCTTTACGTCTTTTACCCTGATTTTTGTCAGCTATTGTGGTTCGCAGCTGGAGAGAGAGAGAGAGAGAGAGAGAGAGAGAGAGAGAGAGAGAGAGAGAGAGAGAGAGAGAGAGAGCTGACAAAAGTGATTGGACCTCATTCAAAATGTACATCTTCACAGAACAATTAAAAAAACAGATGGCCTCCAGCGAGATATTCCTCATCCCACCCAGTGTGCAATCTTTCCCTCTTACGTAAAAGCATTCACTTTGCCTCTGATAAAAACGTATTTTTGAGAACGTGCAACTCAATAACAACATAAATTTTTCTGTCTCCCTTTCCTGCATCCTTAAAAATTTACACTGTTTTCCTTCTTACACAATCGACTCCCAAGCTCTTTTGCTTCTGTACCTCACGGCAACTCAAAACACGCACACGTAAATAGAAATAATTTTTTTAAACTAATACGCTCTCTCTCTCTCTCTCTCTCTCTCTCTCTCTCTCTCTCTGGAAAGAAAGAAAGCTCTGCACAGTTCTGATTGGTTTCATTACATAGAATTCCTTTCTTCGGGAATCTTGGTGTTAAAATACTCGGTGTCTTAAGAAATACCTAAATCTCGCGTTCCTGAAAAGTAGCACATCATTATTATTATTATTACAAGAGCGCCAGTGCCGTTAAAAAATGACACCAAAATTTTTAAAAATTTGCAATTATATCGTACTTACATCACGTACATTATGTACATTATATGTTCATATTCAGTTTCCTGAAAGTCAATAAAAATGCGGTAGATAGAAAATGACGTAAAAGTGATCATTATTCTTGGTCCGATGTGATAAATGAAAACAATTACCGGTATAATAAATTAAACTAACCTTAAATATATGCATATGGTGTACCTATACTAACAGGCATTCACGCACAATGGCCGGCATAAATAGCAATAAATTACATACAGCTGGTAAAGAAAGTTTTGCACGGTATAAAAAAAAGAGAATGATTCCACGAATATTTTTATGAGTGGTGAACATTTCTTTACTACAAAGTAAGGAAAACTGTATTTCGTCTAACTTCCACTCATCAATTGGCCTATCATTTTTTTTATTTTGATTTTTTGAACACATTTCGATAAGTCAAAACTATTCGTATTCAAAATGACACCAAAATGAGAACACTAATATGAAATTAACTATACGCAGACTGGCCAGAGAAATACTCGATAAGAAAGTTCTCTGTGAACAATTATTTTCATATCATTCCTTCCGTTTCATTGCACAACGCCTAGCAAAAATACCTTTAAACTAGGTATTATTGGCCAGTTGATACACCTTCCATTTGCATGCTGTAAAAAAAAATTATATATCTCTCTGGTACTCTCAGTGAACATATTTTTAGCTTAAAATATGTAATTTCTTTTTAAGTTCAGCTCCCTTCGACCCGTTATTTTCCTCTCTCGAGCAATATATCACTCGGCTTCAAAATGACACCAAAATGACCACCTCAGCATGAAAACTAACCTTCAACACGCACACGCACAGAAATATCACCAAGAACAAAGGCGGCCAACTCAAGATGGGCGCACTGCGGTTATGGTTATTTTACACGACAAAAATTAAAAACTTTTCAAATAATACAGTAAGATTATTCATGTTAATCTCATTAGTCTTGTGCCCCTAATCGTACTGAATAGTTAGAAACCTGTGATCATGAGTTGCAGTTCTTTTCCATATTATTCATTTCTACTAAATTTCTTTGATAAACTTACCTTATTTTATTATTATCATTGTTATAATTATAAAATTCTGTATTTCTTCGGCTCTTGATCTTGCTAAATAGGTCGGAAGATCTGACGGACCTCAGTGCTTGACTTAAATTGAATGACCTTGACCTTCTTTTGATGGTAAAAGGTATTATACTTATGACCAAATCCCAGCATTCCGCATTCAAATCACTCTTCGCCGCTAAGCCTGGGCTAATCTCAAAGTTAAGTACTCTACTCGTCTGGTACAATAAATTAAAACGGCTAATTTTTCCTCGCTTGATACAAAACAGGATACTTTTGCATCCCCAAATTCAATGGCCTTATACCATATACCTCTTTCTCCCCTTCTAACTGTAACTCGGATATTGAGCATTCCAGTTTATATCTAGTATATTAAGCGGGCGAATACCATTTTATGTCTTACATTAAGATTCCATTGTAGCGTGGGTCTTATATGCTCTTCAGAGAATTCTATTTTATCTTTTTAAGATTCCTTTGGAGGGTCTTAATGCTCTGGAGAATTTTCGCTTTTATTTGCAAGATTTTAGGTGCAAGTGAATCTGGTCTTTAGAATAGGATCTTTTTATTTTCCTTTCTTTTATATTCATTCATATTCACACTGCATTACAGAGAGAGAGAGAGAGAGAGAGAGAGAGAGAGAGAGAGAGAGAGAGAGAGAGAGAGAGAGAGAGAGAGAGCCAAGACGAGTTTAGGAAAAGACTGTCTGATATACATACATAATGTATATATATAATATACATATATATATATATATATATATATATATATATATATATATATATATATATATATCTATCATCCTAGGCCTTTCCCTCCCCATTCAAAGTTGGGTGGACTGGTGGGCGGTAGGCTAGGAGCGACCTCAGAACCAAACAGACAAAGCAAGAGCTGCACGACTCGGCCACTTTAGATGGCTGCACCTTCCAAGGGTAGGAATTGGGGCCATCACATCCCAACATCTATTATATAATTATGAATTTTAAATTTTGGCTATTTTCCTTTAGAGGTATCGTTCCAGAGCCCTCGTTGCAACCCTATGCAGTTATTTAACTACTTCATACATAATTCATTACTTAGCTCAACAAAGGCACAGTGGATTCTTCATGAAACAGATCAAAGTAAAGTAGATTTCCCTTTGTGCATACATAATATGTATCATACTTAGATACATGTGTGTGTGCGTGCGCGCGCAAATGTCTGTATAACACACACACACACACACACACACACATATATATATATATATATATATATATATATATATATATATATATATATATATATATATATAATGGAAAAAATGGCATATCTATACATATATTTATTTTTCATCCTAAGCCTTCTTCCCCTCTGAAGGATGTGGCTCTGAGTGGTACAGACTTCCAGTTTCTTAGTTGTACCAATCAATTACATCACTCTTAAAGCAAGCATACATACATACATACGTACATACATGCATACACACACACACACACACACACACACACACATATATATATATATATATATATATATATATATATGTGTGTGTGTGTGTGTGTGTGTGTGTAAATAAAGACAATGCCACGAAGGAGAGAGAAACGACAGAGTGGTGCTGGGCCTTTCGACTTACTGTCCTTTACTGAGCAGACAGATAGAAATATAAAAATAAGTTTACAAAGAAAGTTCGTATAAATGGCAGATGGGGATTATAAAAGAAAATATGTGCCCAACCGCTCGAAAGCAGGGACAAGTCAATTAAAGAATTATACAGGGAAAGATACTGACCACCAAAAAATTACCGTGGAAGGAATAAGCTGATTACATATGTTATAAAAGTACAAAGTGAACATTTTCACACAAAAAAGTTCACTTTGCAAAAATTTTTATTGTTTACCATAAGGAGAATTATTGAGTTGTACTTTTATAACACATGTAATCAGCTTACTCTTTCCACGGTAATTTTTTGGTGGTCAGTATCTTTCCTGTATAATCCTTTAATTGACTTGTCCCTGCTTTCGAGCGGTTGGGCCTACTCTTATGTAAAACCTCTTAAATATATACCTCTGTTTGGTAGGTCTACTGATTCTTCAACTGTGTTGGATTCCAGGTACATATTTTCTTTTATAATCCCCATCTGTCATTTATACGAGCTTTCTTTGTAAACTTATATTTATATTTCTATCAGTCTGCTAAGTAAAGGACTGTAGGTCGAAAGGCCTAGCACCACTCCATCGTTTCTCTTTCCTTCGTTTCACTGCCTTTATTTATATATTCATCACGTTTCATATTTTCGTGATTCAGTTATACATATTATATGTATATATATTTGTATGTATTTATGATTGTATGGTTTTCAAAGACTTTTATACGACGTACATACAACTGTTAATGTAACTGGCAATTAATTTCTTCCCGCCAAGAACTCTGAACGCGCATCCAAGATGTTCAGATGTTACAAGGACACATCATTACTGACCTTGCCGAGGCTGAAACCGTTTACTGCCGCTCGAGAGTCAGTGACATGTTTGCCCTGAGAGACGTACTTTAAGCGGTCCTTAAGATTATTAGCCGCGTCCCTGAGACCACGAGCTGAAGCGCTTTTAGCCTCTTATTTTTTTTTTCACACGTTCCCTTTGGTCCCTGCTGTTAGCTGTCCAACTTTTCCAGCATTTTCTCGCTCGAATTTCAACCTCTTTGTGAACGATATTGCTAACATTTCTGTAACTGTGGGACTTAATTACCCCAAATATTTTATTAATACGTCTTTCTTGAATCAAAACAGCAAATACCAATATGAGGGTAAAAGAAAATGCCTTTAAAAGTCATGTACTCTAGCAGCTATATTTTCATTAGCCTTCCTGCCCTAAAAGAGAAAGAATTCTGATACTCATAACTAATAAACACTAAAATAACGAGGCAGAGGATATCTAATTATTTTTATGCATATGCTTCATGAAATGTAAGCTTTAAATACTGTAATAAGTGAAAGGGATACACATCCTATATTGTTAAGGATCTAAGGAGGACAATTACGAACCTGAAGACTGGAAAGCGGTCGGGAGTTAACTGGGTTCCCAGAGAAATTTGTGGTATGCTGCCGCTTCAGTAAATGGGCAGTTGACCAGGGTGTTTAAGGTAACGTTCCCGAAAAATGAGCGCGAGGAATACTTTTTCCTTTCTGTGAGAGGATAGGTGACAGATGTGACTACAGGCAGGATAAGGGCATCAATATAACTTAATCCAATACAGCGATAGGAAACATACCAGCAAGTAGTTCTGATTCTCTCTCTCTTTCCCTTTCTCCTCCTCTAAGAATGGTGATCCTCTGTTCTCATTCATTCAGCCAACTGGCACTAATCTGACCGATCTACGCCTGAAGCCTGAAGTAATTATCTTAGTTATACTGGAATCAATCTTAATCCAGGAATATGGGTGTGGGTGATTACAATGGGACTTTAACAAATAAGGGATGCATTCGTTAGTCAACAAATGATTGATGTTGTGGAGGTATTTCTTGAGGGAAGAGAGAAAGAAAGAGAGAGACAGAGAGAAATTCCATGATTTCTGACATCATTTAGATTAATGAGAGAATAATCATCAACGGAATGTTGACACGTGCTGTAATTAGCTTTAATTATACAATTATGATTAATCTTGGGAGCATCCATACGCTTATTGAACTGTAGACAGCATTAATTAGTTTTTTGGCGTGTTTGTATGAGCGTGTGTATGCGTGTGTGCGTTTGTTTATACCCACACACCTTTATTTGTAGCTGAATACAAACGTTCCTTAAGTTCCCTATTGTATGTTCTGGGGATCGTCAGTGCTCTCTCTCTCTCTCTCTCTCTCTCTCTCTCTCTCTCTCTCTCTCTCTCTCTCTCTCTCTCTCTCTCTCTCTCTCTCTCTCTCAACGGCCTCATAGCTTAAACGATTGAGCGCTTTTCTCATAAGCGAGCCAGGAAAGGAATGATGTAGGTGCGTTTCTCATGAGTCCTAAACCACAGAATTAGCCATTTGGCTGTTAGTAGGCTTTTGGGGTTTCACCTAGAGAGAGAGAGAGAGAGAGAGAGAGAGAGAGAGAGAGAGAGAGAGAGAGAGAGAGAGAGAGAGAGAGAGAGAGAGGGAAATAACAGAAGCATTAAGCAGTCAGTACTTCATCAATATGTATAAAAGTATTTTATGATTAAAAATAGTGTGGCCTAGACGATGTCATCTTCATCCCACCCAAATGAAACTATCCATAAAATTCTCTCTCTCTCTCTCTCTCTCTCTCTCTCTCTCTCTCTCTCTCTCTCTCTCTCTCTCTCTTCACGCGCAACTTTGTTGCTGATAATCCCAAGAGTTAGTATGAACTTCATTAATGCATATTAATGCATCCTAATCCTATCTTCCACTACATACAGTGAATAGATTATGAGAGAGAGAGAGAGAGAGAGAGAGAGAGAGAGAGAGAGAGAGAGAGAGAGAGAAAGAGAGAGAGAGATGTGACTTTAAATTACCTGATAAAGAACTTGCGCAATTACAAAAAATACTCCGGTCAGTAAAAGTAATTGTGCAATTAATATTTCCTGTGTGAGATAAGTGGCAGGAGGATTAATGCCAACACTGATCTCAGCATTCATCCATCTCTCTTCACAGGGGGTAGTTCCAGATAAAAGACAAGAGAAAGGTTAATGCCACATTCATAAAATAAACGCTAAGCATCGAACACTTTGCGCACACTGCACCAATCACCCCAATCTTGCAGGCAGTTCTTGTGTTCCAAATGCCTCCTCTCCTCTCCATCCAGCCAGCACTTTCAAGGTATCCATCTTCCATCCGGTACTTCCGAATTATACACGTTTCTCTTATTGCCAACAAAATTCAAACCAAGCAAATATTAACGTAGACTAAATCTGAAACTTACTTGCAGAGAAAACGATACATAACTAAATAACAAAAATATATAAAATCTTATAAATAAATGAAAGACGCTACTCGATTGTAATGTTTTATTCCAAGTAAATGCTCAATTATTTATATTAATAAAGAATTAAACACATAAGGCATAACGCAATCACACCGATAGTTCCTTAGAATTTTTCACCGGTATGATTCATATTAGCGTTCCGTTTTAAAAGAATTAATCAACGGAGAGTGTCATACAAACGTACGAACTAATGCATGCCCTCTCCACTGACAAACATTTTCCGCAAGTTAACCCGAAACAAAGCATTAAAAAAGCACTCAAACAAAGCATCAAAAGCATCAACACTCGCATACCGATGGGAGGAGGGGGGAGGAGGAGGAAGAGGAGGAGGGGGGAGAGGGGAGGGGGGTAGCAGTCATCCGAACGCTAGCCGCTCGGTTCGAATGACACAAATTGGACTTTTTTATTTGTCTACAAATCCACTTAGCCTTTAACAAAGGATTAGTCATGTGCAACGAACGTTGCAATTATTGATCGGATGAGTCAATGCAAGGCTTGAAATGCGAGGTAATTGCACAGTGCAGTGCTGCTGTCATGATTCAGTATGGTAATGAATGTATTTAGTTACCTAAGTCTGTGCTGTTGTATCGCTTTCAATTTCAGTTAATGAGAGTACTTTGCGGGTATTCTAATCAACGATTTGTGTATGCATGCGTAAACGCGCTGAAATGTGTAAGCAATATATATATATATATATATATATATATATATATATATATATATATATATATATATATATATATATATATATATATATATATATATATATATATATATAATTATATACAGTACATATATATACACTGTATATACATAATGTATACATATATAATATACATACAGGCCTCGTATTTGCATGGTCTGATCCTTGCATGCCGCCCACCATTTAACTCAAGTGTGAATAGGTACCGGTGTCAGCTAAACGTCAAAGAAAAGGACACAAATCTGGCAACCACATCCCAAAAGACTTTATGAAGATCAGATTGCTCATACTGATATGGACTAATAGGAAGGCAGAAGTATTAAAATGCACAGCCTTAGTAATAAATTTTAACACGTAACAGCATAAAAAGTGAAACAGCATAAATACTGTGATTCAACATCTCGTTGAAGGTTTTGTTCAGTATACACAAATATTATGAGGCTGTGAACTTGTTATACTGTGTGTAATACTACAAAATAATGTGGCAGTGACTGTCACGTTGTTTTACTGAGAAGTCACCCACTAACGAGCAAAATGGCTTGCAGGCTGTAAATAGTGCTGCTGTATACCCTGACATACATGTGACAATTAGGCATAACAGCCAGTTTACAAGAATAGCTATCAACACGTAAGCTTAGTTTGATAAAAAATTAACCTATCCTGATCTTGGTAATTTGCAAAA
>NC_089794.1:39075697-39098197 GCF_040412425.1 Macrobrachium rosenbergii
TATATATCATATATATATATATATATATATATATATATATATATATATATATTATATCATATATATATATATATATATAATATAATAATATATATATATCATATGATAATAATAATAATAATAATAATAATAATAATATATAATAATAATAATAAATCACAGGAACACGATGCATTATCATTGAATCATTATTCACCAAAGTACACAGAGACGATTTTCTAGAACATTTTATCTGATACCCTAGACACATTAATATATTTGATTACGGCGTGTTTAGAAGATTGTAAATTTGGATGTAATGGGAATCATTACTTAAAAAAATTTGGCGAGGCCATAGGAAATCCTTTATCACTAGCAATATTCAACGTATACATTGAATTTTTCGGGAGGAGAGTATTGAGGAACGTTATTCCCAAAAACGTGAAATGGTTTTGATACGCTGATTACATGATAATTATATACCTGGCCGGGAAACGAAAATATAAACAATCTGTGAAAGATTGAATGAACTGGTGCCACCGACAGAATTTACTTTGGAAATGGAAAATGAGTTTAACCTACCCTTTTTTGATTGCAGTATACACAGATTTAAGAACGGGTTTATAATCAAGGCATACAGACCCCAGCCTCTCCATATTTTCGCATGTGGACGTTGGTATTCGGGTCACAAAAATAAAGTTAAAATAGTCTGTATTCGCGTCAGTGATTTTAGGAGCATGAGGTGCATATAACCGAGCATATATTTATGATGAAAAAGATGTAATTAGGAGAACAGGTAAAATATTAAAATATCCTGATACTGCATTTGACGATGCTCTGGGAAGGGGGGGGGAAAGATTCTATGGTAAATAACAAAAGATAAACATAAGAAACTTACCTGTACTACCATATCGTGATCACTTTTAGATATCCCCCATCTGTTTACCATTTCTACTGTTAACGTAGCATTTAAGCAAAATAACACAATTAAAAAGGCACCTTTAGAGCACTCTCTCTACAATACCAAAGGACAAGATTATAAAAAAAAATAACACAATCAAGAAGCACTTTCAAAGCATTCTCTTTACAATACCAAAGGACGTGTATACCACATCCCACGCAGTTCATGAGCCAAATTGTATGTTAGCCAAACTGGAAAATCTCTAGAAGGAAGAAATGGAAAGTGGATAAAATGTATAAAATATGGACAAGATAATAGTGCAACTTTTAAAGATAACAAAATATATTGAGGTTTGGTTTTATACAAAAAATGTTTGATAAGAATATCACTATAAACCTAAGAATGTTTAAACCTGATCCGTTAATGTCAATAAAAGTAGGCAAAATGTGAAGATTCGAAGTGGGATTAAGCTTGATTCACATAACAAAAAATCTATATGCCTGTCATTTTCCAAGAAGAAATACTAGAGATCACGTTTCCTTCAATAACAAAAATTATGAATAAGACACTCACGCCCTGTCAGAAAAGTCCCAACAACTCCAAACATGTGTCGACTTTTTGAACCGTCTGTCTTTGTGTCCTGCTTTTTCAGACTAGCATATGAAATGCAGATTTCTTCTAGAATGTACCAGTGCAATTAAAAATATCTCAATAAGCGAAACCGGTCAGGACCATACCTAATCTAGCTTTACATATATACATACATACATACATACATACACACACACACACACATATATATATATATATATATATATATATATATATATATATATATATATATATATATATATATCTGGTAAAAAGTGACCAGTAGATTCTACATATATATTTCAGCATAGAGAGCAATAAAAATAGATTGTCCACTTGACTACGATGGTGAGGATGGGTCTATTCTAGCTCTAATATATATATATATATATATATATATATATATATATATATATATATATATATATATATATATATATATATACATATATATATATATATTATATATATATATAAATGATATATTTACATATATATAGATATATATATATATATATATATATATATATATATATATATATATATATATATATATATATATATATATATATATATATATAAAACGACAGGTATATGTATGTATGAGAGGCAATAGACTTTTATCCTTCTTATGGTCAGGTGGACAATAGTACAGCGTTCTGATTAGTGGACCTGGGTTCGTTTCCTACTACCGGGCATCAGAATTTCTTCATATTTCTTGCACTTGGATCTTAAGGCTTTGTAGTGGCAAGCGTATCCAAAAAAGCGCGAAGAATCGGAGAAAGTCAAGAGGGCACTGTGGCTATTACAATTACATATGTATCTGGTAAAAAGCGACCAGCAGATTCTACATGTATGTATATCTTGACACACACACACACACACACACACACACACACACATATATATATATATATATATATATATATATATATATATATATATATATATATATATATATATATATATATACTGCACGAAGAAATATATAAATGTAACGAATAAAAACAACAATAATACTAACTACCATAAGCAAATTCTTTTGTACTATGCAGGCCATAAAATGGAACTTGGCCTGAAAATTAATTCTTTCACATAACCAGGCAAAAGGATTTTCCCCGCGCAAAACTATCGCGAAATTACGAAAAAAAAAAAAAAGATATAAAGCTATAACAGACCAACATTATAGCTCGGGCGTTCAGCGAACAAATCCCAGAATCGGATTAACCCCTTTCAAAAAATTCGGTTATTAAAAATTAATATATATAACTGTTTGTGGTAAAAATATTCCCCTGATGCTAAACCCTACCAATGTGTTTTCTGTGTAGTTCAATTGACCTCTGTAACATTTAATGTGACCTTATGCATTATGCAGTCAGAGAGAGAGAGAGAGAGAGAGAGAGAGAGAGAGAGAGAGAGAGAGAGAGAGAGAGTCCTTCAGACTCCTATGTACACCTGTGAGAGAATACCTATCTTACCTGGTCGAGACCCTCTCGTTGTCATAGTGTCACCTTGGCAGGGCAATAAATACTAACATGGAGTTTTATCTCTTTCTCTCGCTCCAACCTAGCTGAGACCCACAACAGTCGCCTAATAACTAGGTTCATAATATGAGAGAGAGAGAGAGAGAGAGAGAGAGAGAGAGAGAGAGAGAGAGAGAGAGAGATCTTTCGTACTAATGTGGGCTTGAAAGAGAAAGACACAAAGAGAGAGAGAGATAGGAGCGCGTCAAAATAGCAAGGAAATTAAACTAAAAATGAATAAGACAGGCATCCCAAAATAACGACAGGAAAATAACTGGAGTCTTAAAAGATTGCACACAGGAGAACAACTGAAAAAGAAAACGAGGAGAAAACGCTGTAAAAACCACAGTAGCAAATTAAATATTCAGTAAAAAATCAAAGGCTGTACAATAAAAAACGAAAATTGTCGTTCATTCCTAAAATTAAGTACCACTATAACAAATAACACAAAATCCTACTCATAATAACAAAAAGTAGGGCAATAATTCATATAAAATTGCTTCATAACAAACAAATAAGTACAGCAGTAAGAAAAACTTGACTATCCCGGCAATAAAATCCACAAAAATAAAAATTCAACTTCCTCACATTACAAAGTAAATTCTCCTCAACCGAATGTAAAAAACAAATTCTTCAGAACTCAAAAGCGCTAATATATAATAAAACAAGATAATAGGTAGGATAAAAACCAAAAGAGCACATGGCTTTTATAACAAACGGAATTAAATACTCGAAGAAATTAAAAACTTCTTTTAAAAATTCACTTCATAAGACAATTAATTACTACCATAACAAATACAAAAGGCGTCGCGTCATAATGAACATTAAGTAGCACGGTAAAAAAAAAATCAAGAAATAAAACAAACAACAAACATTAAACAAATTAAGCAATCCGTCAACATAAATAAAGCACACCACTGCAAAACGAACTAATCAATACATTTACTAGGAAAAACTCACTCCACAGGAAAAGCTAATCCATTAATATATAAAAAAAAAGCAACACCACATAAAAACTTGCACGACACATAAATAAATCAAGGACTGCTCTCCAACAACAAACACGTAGGCAATACATCAACGTATAAATATATTTCATTATAATGGCGCCGATTAAGCGCAAACGTTTATCGGAAAATAAAAAAAATCCAAAGCAATGCATCATCAAATAAAAAAAAACAATATATCAGCAAAAGAAAAAACATAGCCATAAAAGCCACACGAAGCAATTGAGCAAGTAATAAAAAAACACAGGGTAATAAAACATATTAATTAATACAACAAAAAAATAAAAAGAAAACTAACGCAATACGTGAAAAAAATAAAGCAAATCAACCTCATCACGAATAACAGAGAACGAATAAAAACAAAAGAAATTAAACATGAAGCAGAAAATTACAAAACATACAAAAGCAGGAAGAAACCATCCACAATAACATCAGGCTTAATTACGTTCATTATTAGGACCACGGCCGACATCACAGGGCACATTTAACCCAAATTATAAATACGCTGCCTCATTAGGCCCAGGGGTAAACACGTCGAATTACAGCTCACGCCTGAGTCGCCCACCAACTGACACAAAATTTAATTTATTTCTAGCTGACGTTTATCCGTTTCTACCCGATATTTAACTGTTTCGATTTGAGTCAAAAACCGTACACGATTGATATCAGGTCATATTCACACACACAAACACACTCTCTCTCTATATATATGCATATAGATGCACACAGACAAACTACACACACATATATATAATATACACATATATATGTACACACACATATATATACATATATAGCGTGTATGCCACAGGGAAAAAATGAAACTATAAATCCTGACCAGTTTCGCCTTTAATTTTCTAAGACATCTTCAAGAGGACCGATACATAGTGGTAGAAATTTACATTACATATGCTTGGGCGATAAGGCAAACAAATATAGAGACGGCTGAAAAGAAAGAAAGAAAGAAAGAAAAAAAAGAACATTCACGCCCTACAAGAAAACGAAGGCCCAGTAAATCCATCTGGGACCAAAGTCTCAGTGCCCCATTGACACCCTTGCTATTAAGCCACGACAAAGTACCTTCTATAAGGAGGGTAGTTTGTCGTGGCTTACGAGCAATGGTCTGGGTGCACCTGCATGGAAAAACAAGATTTGTTAATGGAGCGCTGACCTCTGTCACCAAAGGTTACGAGTTCTCCATTTTGCTGTCTGGTACAAAGGTTTTTGACACCTGTATTCTTTTATACGTCACCATATATAAAATTAAAATTTCTACCACGATGCATGTCTTAGAATACTACAGACAGCTGGTCAGCTTTTATACTCGTAAAACGGTGCTCCATCTCTTTCCTGTAGTATACTAGGTAAATACATCACGGTTCAATCATTACGTGCTTTATGTATATATATATATATATATATATATATATATATATATATATATATATATATATATATATATATATATATATATATATATATATATATATATATATATATATATATATATATATATATATATATATATATATACACACACACACACACACACAAACACACACACATATCTATATATATATATATATGTATATATATTTGAACACATATCACACACACACACACACACACACACGCCTTTTCTTCTTACAATATGGGCATTTGCTGTCCGGACCCAGCGTTGCTCAATTTTGTCTCATATCAGCGTCTACCTTCTCGACTTCTTCTTAATATTTTGAAAATCAGAATGGGAAATGAAACGCAGTATTTCTCAAGGGTATGACTTGCGAAGTGAAACTGGAGAAATTCTGTTCTTCATTTCGCACTACGAGGATTTCTTTGAAAACTACCTAAAAACAGTAAGAAATCGAGAAATTTTAGCCGTCAAAGTTTTACAATTGTATATTCATAAATATGTGTAATTTATCTACTGTGTATAATTATATATATGTGTATATATATATATATATATATATATATATATATATATATATATATATATATATATATATATATATATATATATATATATATATAAAAAAATGAAATGCAACATGAGTTAAAGCAAAAAAGCAAATTAAGTCATCAGAATATCTATTAACTAACTACTCGTAATAAGCTGTTTTAGCCCTGTGATGTGAGGATTACCTCGTTCAGTCCCTTCCGTTTTCAATTACGTTATGGTATACAAATTGGAAAAGTACTGATTTCACGTCTGTCGTTTTTCTTCTTCAGCAGCGTATCGTTTTCTAGCATCAGGTTTAATACTACTCAATTTGCTAGGAGTTGTATCTTGGCTACGCGCCTAGTGCAGTTATGGAATCTTCTCGCCTAGTGCAGTTATGGAATCTTCTCATCTCCAAATATTTAAGCGAGGAACAAATCCATTTCTCCTCTCCGCGGATGTCTCCCGAGTTTCATTTGTATCTGTTTTTATTTTACATTCTCTTATATCTATATATTTATCACCTACTCCATACCTTGTCTCTCTTTGCGAGCTGATTTCCCTTTGGAGCCCCCTCGGGTCTCTTGACTGTCCGTAAGGGTTTTCAGCTGAAGGTTTAAAGACACACAAAGAAAGCAGACAGGATTGCAAGAAACGATCCCACACTCTTTCCTCTTACTGTTCAGGGATCGAACGCTGACCTGTTCTCTTATGAGGTGAACACGGTACCACTTGAGCTACGTGGCAAGAGAGAGAGAGAGTGAATGTTAATTTACATTTAGAAAACAATTCACGAAGTGAAATGAGAGCTTATGTGCTTGAAAGACAAAGCGGGCGAGAGAACCGCCCACTCCAAATATATCACGCAGACAATAGGCGCCAGGTCACTGTAAATCATACGAGGTCAGTAGGGGCAGAGATCTCGCCCGCCTACGCTCGCAATGCCCCGGAATTTTATTTTCCGTTTACTATATACATTTATTTTTCATTCTATACCTCTGTACTTTACTCTTTTTTCTCTCTCTCCTGTCACTTTGTTTGTTTTCCTTCTCGAACTTTATTTACCTTTGCTTTGCTGAAGTTTTAGATTTTCTCTATCGCATTTATTCCAGGGCTTCTTCCTGTACTTTTTTTTTCTCTCTCCCCGTATTTACTCCTAGTATTTGTCTTCTGCCTATATTATCTTCTGTCTCTTTTAATTCACTCCTTTTAGTAGTCCTTTATCCTTTCTTTCTGTTTGTCCCATTACTTTATTCTCCTCTTTGATTCCAGTTCCTTCTCTCGTTTTTATTTTTAAAATTTTTTTATGTATCCTTGTCACTTACTCCGTGCATTATAAGTTCTATTTTACTGTTGTTTCTACTTTCAATCTTTTATCGTCTGTCCTTTTTTTATATTCTTCTTCCGGTTCTTTCCCTTCTTTATTTTCATTATCCTGTCCCCTTTACGCTTTTTCTATTCTTATATTTTACTAGCTTCCCTTTTTCTTTCATGTATTTCCATCAAATTTTTTCCTTCCTTTTCCTGTCTATTGGAACTCCTTTTCTTCTTTTGTTCTAATTTCCTCTTCCTCTTTTCCCTTAAATTCTTTTTTCACTTCTATCCCATCCCATTGCCTCTGTTCACTTCTCTATGTTCTCGTCCCATTTCTCCTCTATCACAATAACCTTCAGAGTCTATCACACAGTCTCCAGGTCATTTCTCTTGATTCTCGATCCTTTAATCTTCTATTCCATTCCATTTTTTCTGCTATTTTCTCTTTATTCCGTTTCTTTCATCTTCTTCACCACTTTCTTAGTACTCTCACTCTCCCCCTCTCTTCTCATTTTCATTTCCCTCTCCTCCTCCATTCTTTCCCATCCGCTATGCATTCGTTTCATTAGCCATTTAATTCAGTTTTATATCGTTTCGTGTCTTTTATCGTCGTATATCTACGCTCTTCCCCTTCCGTTAATCTCTTGTCAATTACTTCTACATCAGCATTCCTCTATCGCTTTCATCTACATCACTCTTTTCACTGTGCATCCTTGGCGTTCAATCCCATTCCTTTGATTATTCCCATCTTTCTTTACTTCGCTCGTTATTCTATCTTTGTCCAGTCTTCCATTACTTCCTCCGAGTCTCAATTATTCTCTCTTAAGTCATTTAACCCTCTAATGCTTTCCCGTCATGGAGACATTTATTCTTTTAGTATTTTACCGTAATTTATATTTTGATTCTCGGCTTCATTCCTTTCTCAGTTAGTTATAATTTCTCTAAACGACACTTTCACTGAGGGACTGACGTTTTGGTATTTTGTTTTTTCTTTCTCCTAATTTATTCCTTGTTGTTGCAATTCGTCTTGTTACATATCAAGTCGTTTCTCCTTATCCATTTTCAATATCCTTTTTTATCCAGACCATTCAACCAATCCATTACATTGGCATTCCTTTTATTTGTGTTCCATTTTCTCTTTCCTTTTTCCTGTTCTCTTTATTTAACTCATTTCGGCTTATTCGCCCATTTTTTTCTATTAATTTTTACTTTTTCCAAAATTTCCTGCCTAAAACTTTCACCTTCCCCTATTCACTATGCTCAACCCTTTCACTTTTGTTATTTCTCGCCTAGCATTTTCATCTTCCTCATTTTCTAGTTCATCGTTTTCAGTTTCCTTTCATTTTTTTCTTCTCACTTCTTCCCTGACCATTTCCCTTCACATTAATGTTTCATATATCAGGACGACCTGATATATAATCGCCATCTAGCTAAGTATTGCTAATTACTCTTTTGCTTCCTGTTGTACGACCCTCGCTTTTCATTCCCAAGTTTTATTGCAGTTGACAAGTTATTTTCTAGCTTCCAACACACGATCTCTCTCTCTCTCTCTCAATGTCTCCTCTTATTTCCTACCTTTCTCCTTTACAACTCGCCTTCTCATTCCGATGAACATATTTTCTAACGTAAATCACATGATATTGGTCTCTCTCTCTCTCTCTTTCTTCCATTTCCCCCCTCTTCATTTTTACTTTATAGTTCCCATTCTCATTCGGATTATTTATTTCACTTAATGACTCGTTTTACAACCGTTATCACTTCATCTCTCTCTCTCTCTCTTTCCCTCTCTATGTCTCTCTCTTACCCATTCTAACAACTCCTTCCTTCCCTTCTCAACACATGATTTGTATTCCTCTGTCGTTTTAAGCTCCCTCGTCTTTTCAGTCCGTTTTCTGTCTCACATTTCATTCACCTTCTTCGTGTTCCGAGAAATTCTTATCTTCTTTATAACCTCTAATTAATCTTTCCTAATCAATGAACTTTCTGGTCTCTCTCTAATGAACTGTTCACTGGTTCGTGATCTTCTAATTCCCCTTAAATGACATATCCTCTGTATAAAAATATGGCATATTCACAAAATATCTACATATGCAAATTTAGGAAATAACTCATAAACAGTTATATATTACCTTATCACACCCTGTGATCAAAGTTTGGGTCAGTATGCGTCGTGGCTAAATGGCGCAGCTTTCCAAGAAAAAACAAGTAAAAAATGCGCCTAAGTTTCTTCGGCGCAATCGAGTTTTCTGTACAGCCGCTACAGCGTATAATCAAGGCCACCGAACATACAGCTATCTTTCGGTGGTCTCGGTATAATACTGTAGGAGCCGCGGCCCATGAAATTTTAAACACGGCAGCCCGGTGGTGGCCTATCCTATATTGTTGCCAGAAGCACGATTATGGTTAACTTTAACCTTGAATAAAATAAAAAGTACTGAGGCTAGAAGGCTGCATTTTGGTATGTTTGACGATTGGAGGGTGGATGATCAACATACTAATTTGCAGCCCTCTAGCCTCAGTAGTTTTAAGATCCGAGGGGACAGAAAAAGTGTAGACAGAAAAAGTGTGGACAGAATAAAGTGCGGACAGACAGACAAAGCCGGCACAATAGTTTTCTTTTACAGAAAACTAAAAATGGGGAAGAAGGCTTATAAGATATATATATATATATATATATATATATATATATATATATATATATATATATTTATATATATATTTATATATATATTTATATATATATATATATATATATATATATATATATATATATATATATATATATATATATATATATATATATATATATCGATGAAGTGAGATGGGAGAAAGACACCACCTGAAGTGAGGGGAAAATCGATGCTGAAGTTACAAGAGAATCCATGATGAGGTGACAGAATGATCAGTTTTGAAGTTACAGGAGAAACCATGCTGAAGTGAGGGGACAACCGTTTTCTGAAATGCTGGAAGAATGAATATTTTCTGAAGAGGGGGGTAGAAACCAAAACAGAGTGAGGGAAGCACTACACGACGAAGTGAGGGGAGACACCAAGCAGACATGGGAGGCGAGACTCCATGGTGAAAGTGGAGAGACGCCATGTCAAAATGTGAGGAGATACCAAGCTGAAGTTGGGGGAGAATCCATGAAGAAAGGACGGGCGACACCACTGTAAAATGAAGGAAGATATCAGACTGAAGTGAGGGATACATGTGCTGAAATGCAAGAAGACACCATGCTGAAGTGAGGGGGGAAAACCCACATTAAATGGTGAGACAACACCTTCCTGAAGTAAGTGGTGAAATGGTGCTGAAGTGCGGTGTGACTACAAGATGAAAAACGTAAACACCAAGTTGAAGAGAGGGTCATCCATGCTTAAGAGAGGTCAGAAACAATGCTGAATAAGAGCAGCGTCCATTCGGAAGTGAGGGGAGAACCCATGACGAAGGGATGGAAAAATTCATGTTGAGGAGAATTAAAGTAAGGGGAGACGCCATGATTAAGTGAGGAGGGGTCTGAAGAAGTGAGGGGAGAATCTAGGTTAAAGTGAGGGAATCACCGTTCTGAAAGGAGATGAGAATCTTGCTGAAGTAAAATCCAGGCTAAAACGAGGGACAACACCATGCTGAAGTAAGGGGAGACAATGTGGAAATGATAAGATCCAATCAGCACACGGAATTCTCACTGAGCCAATCAGCATACATACAACGCTTAATTAATTTCCCTGCCAAGAAGAGGTGTTCTTTATATTCCATTCGAGACATTTCGATATTCTCGTATATCCATTGGCACCTATGCGCTTTTATTTGCACTTTTGCCATTCAGTGCGATCAAGTACATAAGCACATTCTCACTCAGAACAGAGTGATCAAAAGCGTAGTACGTATAGGATTAGTTGGGATAATCGAGGGATTACCGTATATATAAAAATACATTCTCTATCCATTACAACCATAGTAATCCATTTGTGATACCCTTCATTTCCTAGAGGCGGAACTAATGAAGGTATCTTTATGGGATAAAAACAAAGAAAGGTTCCTTTCCTTACTTCATTCACTTTATTATTGTCATGATCCAAGTGGTAATATTTTTCATAAAGATGAAACTATTAACGGTACGAAATTAAAAGCCGTGTATTAGTAATGTAATAAAATAAATTAAATGCTAAAAAATAATAAAAAAATAAAAATTTTAAGTATCAACAGTTGCTGCCAGTCTCTTGACGAAAATACTCACATGAACATGTAATACCTCACTTAGTAGAGTACACATACTCTTACTCTCTTTCAGACACACACAAACACACACACACACACACACACACACACACACACACACACACACATATATATATATATATATATATATATATATATATATATATATATATATATATATATATATATATACATATACATATATACATGCCCTCATATATAAATAACAATAACAATTTCCCCTCACTACACTAACTCAGACCTATATAATCCTCCCATTTCGAAGAATTGAGATTAAGTAAGCATCCTTCTCGGCTACAAACAATTATATCTCCTTCTCTTTCTTTATTCCTCCAAGTTACCAATACGTCTTTCCATAAGAAATGGAAGTTAATCTCCCCTCACAGCAGCCATGACAATAACGGAAGCAAAAGTAGGGGGGAAGAGAGCCAACGCCAGACAATGTAAATTTGCAGACGAAATCTCTGGAGTCCTCCCAAATGGCATTTGCTGCATTTAGGGCTTGAACGGCAAATACAAACAGGGCAAGAGAGCAAGTTCCTTTATCTTGCAGCCTAGGAAAGCACACAAAGTTAGATACTGAATTGAGCAAATACACGAACACTCGCTCACACACAGTATGTATCTATATATATATATATATATATATATATATATATATATATATATATATTATGTATATATAGATATATATATAGATATCTATATCTATCTATATATATATATACATATATATATATATATATATATATATATATATATATATATATATATATATATATATATATATATATATATATATATAACCTGTACACCCTTTCCCTTACCGGAATTATCTGCCTGTCAGGATGAAGTTGTTGGACCCATGTTTTTAACCCTTGTAACGACGTACGGTAGTCTGTCAACTACTAATTATTTAATTTACGGCTCAGCTTGACAGAAACAACGGATTTTCAGGGAATGGGCCTAAAACCGTACTGCTTTAAATGAATGAACCGACAACCTTTCCCTGGTTAAGGAAGCGTCCTAACCATTAGGCTACATAAACAAACCTATTTCTGACAAAATTACGACATGCAATCATTCCCAAAACAAGAGACGAGCGAACGGACCAAAGAAGGACAGAAAGAAGCCAAGAGCAAAAGAAATACAGCAAAACCGGAAAAGTTTCGGTGAATGTAAAAGTGAAGCGGAAACAAAAGAGAGGCTGCAATTCTCTCCAATTATCCTGATGTAAAGTCCCTGTTGGAGATAACTGAATCCATTTTATTTCATTTTCTTTTTCGTTCCGCAAAAATAAATGCGATTGACTTTTCACTCCGCGAATTTAGATATTCAATCTCCCTACTTTACGGCTCCATTCTACACGCCTGGAAATTTCCCTTGTAGCTGCAAAGTCAAAACATTCATTTAAATGTAGGTGGCAGGGAATTGAAGGTTTCAGTAAAATGGGAAAGATTATAAGGAATTTTGAACTTTTCCAATAACTAAGCGCAATATTTAAAAAACGTGTAAAAACGTCAAAGAAAACGGTAATAATTCACAAGGACAAAAAGAAAATGTATACATATAATAATCACACATTCTGCATAAATGTGATAATGATCACGAACTGAACTGAAATATCCCATATAGAATGGTCGTGAGGGGGAACGAATTTAAAAGATTTCCTTTAATACATTTTTGTACAAATTGTGCTAACATATTGTCATGATTTAAAGGAATTCCGAAAAAAATCCAAGAAAACGATACTGATTACAAAATGTTACTTATGGCAACGGCAATGTTTTACAAAAAAAGAAATGAAATGCGGTTAGGATTTAAAAGGACTTACAAAAATTCAATGGAAACAGCAACTATTTAAAATATTCCTATGAATGAAATTAATAAAACATACTCGTATATGATGGGAAATCCTAAAAAATGTATAAAAGCCGTAAATATTTAGGTGACAAAACCATTTTATAAAGCTGGTCAAGACTGAAAAGAGATTTATAAAATTTTGCAAAAATTGGAATGTTTATAAAAGAATTTTATAAATATTCTTATAATTAAATGACCGTTATATAGAACGCCTCTTGGTAAAATTCTAAAAGAACTCTACTGATTTATACAAATATATCAAAATTTTGTACAAAGTAGAATTATTTCAAAAGTTCCAAAAAATTCTATAAAAATGGTCTTCGATCGAAAAAATCGAAAACTAACCTAAAAAAATGCTCACGACGTAAAAGAACTATAAAAAATTCTATAAACTCTCACGCATATATGGTTGAAAAAAAAATTCTATAAAAAAGGTCATGTTTTTAGAGGAATAAAAAATTTTCACAAAAATGGTCAGGAATTAAAATCTGAAAAATTTTTATGAATAATATTGTCATATTTTCACGAACATGCTTGTGCTACTTTTTTATTGCACTATTTGGAAGAACAAAAGTACCACAAACTGAAGCCTTTCAAAAAGTAATTTTCCCAAAGGTATAACAATGGAATCAATCAAATCTCAATAGGCAGATTAACTCAGTACAAAGCTCATTCTAAAGCTCTCGCTCTCTCTCTCTTTCTATATATATATACAGTATATATATATATATATACACATAAATATATGAGTGTATCTGATTATATGTATGTATACATACATACATACATACACACACACACACACACACATATATATATATATATATATATATATATATATATATATATATATATATATATATATATATATATATATAAATAAATATGTTATATGTATACACATCTACTGGGTAACGAGGGAAAGCACAGCGCATTTTCATGATTTATTTTGCCGAAGTTTCACAGCACTTCTCGGTTGCATTTTCAAGGGTGAAAAAATGTGAACACCATATTACTCATAATAACTCCTAGAATATTTTGACAAAAAACGTAGATTTATTATAATAACATCCCTGGTAAAGTAAAATATAAAAGAATAGCGAAATTACAAAATCCACAATAGGATACAAAGAGATATAAGAAAAACCTAAAGAACGTAAAAAACATAAAAAAAATATATAAAAAAGGCGTAAAATAACCTTGACATCCCTGGTTACATCAATAAAATTTAAAGGGAGACAAAATAAAAACAGTAAAAAGCAGCAACAATAAAAAATAGTAAAGATCACAATAAAATTAATACAGCTAAAAGAAGAAGCATAAAAACATAAAAACACTGCAGAGTAAAACACCCACCCAGCGGGATGCTTCAGAGAGTAACTAAAAACAGAACCACCTTTAGAGACCAAGAAACGAAAGACAAAGTGTAACGGAATTAGCAGCCCTAAACTTGAAACTTACTCTTACGAACCCGGTTACCATTGGTTCTCTGTTCAGACACAAAGACAAGCTTGGTCCGATGTTTACATCCAACGTTGTGTACAAATATATTTGCCCTGGATGCAGTCGAGGGACCTATGTGAGATGTACAAAAAGGCTACTAAAAGTGCACTTGAACTCTCATAGATGAGTAAGCTTCAGGGCAGGGAGTAGGCTGTCCAATCCAAAACAATCAAATATTCGGAATCATTCAAAGATCTGTAAAATGCACATAGAGGCCAAAGATTTCCAAATTATAGGACATGCACAAAATGAAAACGAACTTCACCTTGGAGTCCATAGTGATAAAAAGCTAGTTCCGTCGTTAAACTCGCAGAATTCCTCCATCCAATTGTACATTACGTAATCCGTTACATTTCCTCTTTCGTTTCTCGGTCTCTAAAGGTTCTTCTGTTTTTAGTTACTCTTCGAAGTATCCCGCTGGGTGGGTGTTTTACTCTGCAGTGTTTTTATGTTTCATCTTTTAGCTGCATTAATTTTATTGTGATCCTTACTATTTTTTATTGTTGCTGCTTTTTACTATTTTCATTTTGTCTCACTTTAAATTGTATTGATGTAACCAGGGATGTCAAGATTATTTTGCCTCTTTTTCACACATTTTTTATATTTTATTACGTTCTTTACGTTTTTTCTTATATCTCTTTGTATTCTTAGTGGATTTTGCAATTTCACTGCTCTGTTATATTTTACTTTACCTGGGATGTTAATGTAATAAATCTACATTTTTGGTCAAAATATTCTAAGATTTATTACGAGTAATATGGTGTTCACATTTTTTCACCCTTGACAATGCAAGCGAGAAGTGTTGTGAAACGTCGGCACAATAAATCATGACAATGCACTGTGATTTCCCTCATTACCCAGTAGATGTGGTTTGAGCAGTGGCTCCTATTATGATTGTATACAAACACACACACACACATACTGTATATATATATATATATATATATATATATATATATATATATATATATATATATATATATATATATATATATATATATATATATATATACAAATATATATATATATATATATATATATATATATATATACAGTATAGTATATATATATATATATATATATATATATATATATATATATATATATATATATATATATATATATACATATATATGTGTGTGTCTAATGTGTCTCTCTCTCACGTAACATAGGAGTAATGGATGTTGGTCAGTATTTCAGGCCCTCTCTTCTTCTTCTCTGGCAGCCATTTTCTCGCGAATAAAATAATCCTGTTCTTATTTGCAGTTTTATGTTTTCCTTCCCTCTCCGTTTATTCCCCACTTCCTCTCACTCGCACACAGGGTTAGGCCTTAATCCATCAGCTAAAGAATTAACGTGGCAGTAATTGCCGTTTCGGATATTTCCTGAGCAGTAAATTAGATACAAGTGGTAGATAGACTGCGTGCGTCGTTACATGGGTGAAAAAACATGGGTCTAACAACATTATCCCGAAAGGCTGATCCTCTGAGATAACTCCAGTACAGCAAAGGGTGTATAGGTGTTTTATAATTTATATATATATATATATATATATATATATATATATATATATATATATATATATATATATATATATATATATTATATATACATTTATATATATAGATATATATATATATAGATATATGTATGTATATATATACAAGTATATATACACATATACAGTATACAGTATATTTATATGTAATGTGTGAATGTATGTGTGCGCGTGCGAGAGTATTCTTGTATTTTCGAAATTCAACATCCAACTATGTTCTTCCCAAGGCTAGAAGATAAAGCAACTGCTTTCCTGCCCTGTTTGTATTTGCCATTCAACCCCTAAATGCAGCAAACGCCATTTGGGAGGATTCCAGAGATTTCATCTGTAAATTTACATTGTCTGGCGTTGGCTCTCTTCCCCCCTACTTTTGCATTCGTTATTGTCATGGCTGCTGTGAAGGGAGGTTTCCTTCCGTTTCTTGTGGAAAGACCGACGTACTGGTAACTTGAGGGAATAAAGAGAAAGAAGGGAATATAATTGTTTGTAACCAAAAGGACTGCTTCCTTAATCCCATTTCTTTGAAATGGGAGGATTATAGAGGTTTGTGTTAGTGTAGTGGAGGGAAATTTTAACTGTTATTTCTAGGAAGGCCGTCGTAAATATATATATATATATATATATATATATATATATATATATATATATATATATATATATATATATATATATATATATATATATATATATATATATATATATATATATATATATATATATATATATATATATATATATATATATATATATATATATATATATATATATATATATATATATATATATATATATATATATATATAGAGATTAGATAGAGAGAGAGAGAGAGAGAGATAGATATAGATACTTCAATGAATGAGATATTCATTGGAGTGGGTTCGTCTAAAGACTGGTAGCAGCTGTTGATAATTGAATCAATTATTGTTAATAATATTGTTATGTTTTTGTATTATTTTTATAGCCTTATGAAGTTTACTTTTATTACATTACTTTTACAGTTTTTATTTTCTTACCTTTGATACTTTCATCATCATATAAAATATTACCTCTGATATGACAATGATAAAGTAAAGAATGGAACATTTCTTTGTTTTTATCCCTAAGGATATTTAAATTAGTTCCACCTCTAGGAAATGAAGGGAATTACATATGGATTAGTGTGGTTGTAGTGGATTGAGGATGTATTTTTGTACATGCAGTAAGCCCTAGATTATCCCAACTAACTCTATCCGTACAACGCCTTTGATTGCACTATTCTGAGTGCGAATGTGTTCCTGTACTCGATCACAGATGTGCGAGAAAATCGAACTGCCTCGATTGGGACACAAAAAATACCTACTCTTAGCAAGGAAACTACTATGCTGACTGGCTCAGTGAGAATTCCTTGTCATGACTGGGTCTTGTTATTTCTGCACAGTGCCTCCTACACTTTAACATGAGATCTCCTATCACTGCAGTATGGTGTCGCCATTCCTTTTAGCATGGATTTTACTTCCGAGAGATTATCATCTCCTTTCAGATCGGATTTTACTTCATCATAAATTCTCTCCTTACTTCTTCATTGTGTTCCCCCCTCCCCCAACACACCGAACAAAGCAATTATGGTGTCTCCCTCCAGCATGGGTCCTTCTACTTTCAGTTCAGCACGAAGTCTCGTCACTTCATCCTGATATCTCCTCTCACTTCATAAAGGTCTCACCCATTTCTCCATCATGGTTTCTCCCCTCAATTCAGCTTGGCTCGTTCCTCATTTTTGCATGGCGTCTCTCCCTTTTCAACATGAGTCTCACCTCACTTCAGCATAGTGCCCCCTCCCATTTCTACTTGGTGTCTCCCCTCACTTCGTCGGAAAGTGTTTCTCTCACTCCTTCGTAGTTTCTACCCTCTCTTCAGAGGAAATTCTTCCAACCCATCAAAAAAATATTCTTCCCTTACTTCAACATGGATTTCCCTTAACTTCAGTATTGCTCATCCCTTACCTTCATCAAGGATTCTTCCCTCACTTCAGAATGGTGTCTCTTTTAAATTCTTCACCGATCCCCCCACCCCCTCGCCTCAGAATGGCGTCTTTCTCCGATCTCACTTCATCGGGATTCTCTTCTCATTCAGCATGGATTCTCCCCTCTCTTCAACATGAAGTCTTCCTTTATCTTTATTCCAGCACGGTGTTTACCACAACTCAGCATCTGTCATTATTTTCATTGCTGTGAGGGGAAGATTGCTGTAACACGAACAGTTCCCTGCACAGCAGTTGTATACATTCCAATGAGTACCCCTTTTTCAGGATAGCTTCCATTCGACGTTCATTTTACATAATTTTGAATATGAAAGAATATTATCCTGATTTGAATTTTACATTCATTTTACGGTATTTCATTAACTGACGAAAATTATTTGCGAAATGAATGTCCTTTACAGTTTCATTTCATGCGAATTTACAAATAGGCCATAAAAGTATTTAATTATGATAATAATAATTAAACATCCCAATGTTTCTTTTATTAAAGATAATTTTTTTAGTTAATTTAAACTAGTATTGAATTGAAATGAATATAGGATTTAGGCCAAAGGCCGAGCACTGGGACCTATGAGATCATTCAACCGTGAAACGGATATTGACAGTAAAAGGTTTTAGATGTGCAACAGGAGGAAAACCCTGCTGTTGCACTATGAATCAATTGTTAGGAGAGGGCGGAAAGTAAGATGGAAGAAAGAGAATGTGAAAGGAGGTACAGTAAAAGGAACGAAAGAGGTTGCAGCTAAGGTCTGAAGGGACGCTGCAAAGAACCTTAAGTAATGCCTCCGGTGCACCGCATGAGGTGCACTGACGGCACTAACCCCCTACGGAGAATTTAAACCAGTAGAATTCAGTTTAGTAACCTCGCATCAAGAAATTAACTTAAGTGATATGTTCCGTGAGATGTTCCTGATTGAATTTTACTCACTCACTCTGCTGATTTATCAGGCCCTATATAATCATATATATATATATATATATATATATATATATATATATATATATATATATATATATATATATATATATATACACACATACACATATATATATATGTATGTATACAGTATACATATATATATATGTATGTATACAGTATACATATATTAATATATGTATATATAATATATATATATATATACCTGTATATATAATATATATATATATACCTGTATATATTATATACAATATATATATATATATATATATATATATGTGTGTGTGTGTGTATACAGTGTATACATATGTATATATATATATATATATATATATATATATATATATATATATATTTATATATAATATATATATATATATATATATATATATATATATATATATATATATATATATATATATATATATATATATATATATATATATATAGAGAGAGAGAGAGAGAGAGAGAGAGAGAGAGAGAGAGAGAGAGAGAGAGAGAGAACCTTTCAATAAGCTTTGTATAGGGTTAATTTGCCCACTGAGATTTAATGGGTAAAAATTGATTCCATTGTGATACCTTTGGGAAAAATGACTTTTTTAATGGTTTCAGTTTGTGGTACTTTTATTGTTCCAATAAAAACAGGCCAATAAAAGGTAGCACAAGCATATTCATGAAAATATGACAAAATTCTTCGTAAAAGTATTTCCAGATTTTAATCCATGACGTTTTGTACAAATTTTTCACTCCCTCCAAAGCATGAAATTTTTTTGTAAATTTTCTATTAGCCGCCATTACTTCGTGAGAGCTTACAGAATTTTCTATTAATAGTTTACATCATAAGCTCTTTTTTTTTTTGTTCAATTTTAGAATTTTTCAATCGACGGTCATTTTTATAGGATTTTATAAGAATTCCTTCCAAAATAATTCCATTTTGCAAAATATTTTGGTATTTTATAAACCACTACCCTTTTCATAAAATTTTATCAGTTGTAATATATAACGACCAGTTAATTAGAAGAATTTTTTAAAAAATTCTTTTGAAAACATTCCAGTTCTTATCAAATTCTATAAATCTCTTTCAAACCATGACCAGCTTTATAGAACGATTTTAGTCACCTTAAATTATACGTCATTTATATTTTGTTAGCATTGCCCATAACATGTTTTATAATTATTTAGGAATACTTTAAATAAGTTGCTATTTTAGTAGAGTTAAACAAATTCTTTTAAATCCTAAACACGTTCGTTTCTCTATTATAAAACATTGCCATTTTTAACATTTTGTAATCAGTACCGTTTACTTGGATTTTCTCAGAATTCCTTTAAATCATTGATATTTTTCTTTTAAGTAAAATTTGTGCAGAATGTTTAAAAGGAAATCTCTTAAATTTGTTTCAACTCACGACCATTTTATGTGGAATATATCAGTTCACCCAGAACGTGACCATTTTCGCATTTATGCAAAATCTGTAATTAAGATATTGTTTAAATTACCTTTTTATCATTGTGAATCATTACCAATTTCTTGGACCTTTTTAGATTTATTTGAAATCCTAGACTTAGTTACTGAAATAGTTTCAAATTTATTTACATTCTCCCCCATTTTACTCAACTCTTCAATTTGCAGGCGCCTACATTAAAATGGATTTATTTTGACCTTCCAGCAACAAGGGAAATTTCCAGGTGTGTAGAATGAAGCCGTAAAGTGGGGAGATTGAATATCTAAATTCGCAGAGTGAAAAGTGAGTCGAATATATTTTTGCGGAACGAAAAAGAAAATGAAATAAAATGGATTCAGTTATCTCCAACAGAGACTTTACATAAGGATAATTGGAGAGAATTGCAGCCTCTCTTTCGTTTCCACTTTTTACTTTTATATTCACCGAAACTTTTCCGGTTTTGCTGTATTTCTTTTTCTCGTGGCTTCTTTCTGTCCTTCTTTGGCCGTTCGCTCGTCTCTTGTTTTGGGAATGATGGCATGACGGAATTTTGCCAGAAATAGGTTTGTTTGTATAGCCTAATGGTTAGGACACTTGCCTAATCAAGGAAAGGTTGTCGGTTCATTCGTTTAAAGTAGAACGATAAGGTCCGTTCCCTGAAAATCCGTTGTTTCTGTCAAGCTGAGCAGTAAATTAGATAATTAGTAGTTGACAGAATGCTGTGCGTCGTTACAAGGGTTAAAAACATGGGTCCAAAAATCTCATCCCTGAAGGCTGACTCTCCAAGATAATTCCATCACAGGGAAGGGTGTATAATATAAATATATATACACAAACACACACACACACACACGTGTTCGTGTATTTCAGCAATTCAACATCCAACTTTGTGTGCTTCCCAAGGCTGCAAGATAAAGCAACTTGCTTTCCTGCCCTGCTTGTATTTGCCGTTCAACCCCTAAATGCAGCAAATGCCATTTGGGAGGATTCCAGAGATTTCGTCTGTAAATTTACATTGTCTGGCTTTGACTCTCTTCCCCCCTACTTTTGCATTCGTTATTGTCAAGGCTGCTGTGAGGGGAGATTTCCTTTCATTTCTTGTGGAAAGACCGACGTACTGGTAACTTAAAGGAATAAAGAGAGAAACGGAAATACAATATTATTGTTTGTAACCCAGAAGGCTGCTTAATCCCATTTCTTTGAAATGGGAAGATTATATAGTTTGTGTTATTGTACAGAGGGGAAATTTTTCTTGTCATTTATATATCAGGGCCGGTGTGAGTGTGTGTGTGCGTATATACTTATATATATATATAATATATATATATATATATATATATATATATATATATATATATATATATATATATATATATATATACATATATATATATATATATAAACACATATACATATATATAGAGAGAGAGAGAGAGAGAGAGAGAGAGAGAGAGAGAGAGAGAGAGAGAGAGAGAGAGAGAGAGAGTGTTCTCTAATGAATGAGATGTTCATGGGAGAAGATCGTCTAGAGAATAGCAGCAGCTGCTGATAATTAAATTGGTTATTGTTAATATCATTGCTGTCATTTTGTTTATTATTGTTTGGGATTTATGGAATTTATTTTTATTGCTTATACAGGTTTTCTATTTTCTTATCGTTGATAGTTTCATCTTCATGAAAAATATTA
>NC_089794.1:39103197-39108197 GCF_040412425.1 Macrobrachium rosenbergii
TGTTATTATAGTGGAGTAAGACTCGTTTGGTGGAGGGAGATGATATGATCAGTGGCCGTGTGAAGCGAGATGACCCAAGGTCACCAAGATACACTCGATGCCACATTTTCAATTTTGATATCTCAAAAGTAACCTATAATGAGCTCTAACAAACTCTTGAGTCTACCTGAAACCATTGTGGATGCGCAAAGAAACACGAGGAGCCCAACCAAGGACTTACAGTGTGAAGACCAGAAGTCTTCTCCATAACCAAAGAGACACACACACACGCACACACAATACGGAGGGGGAGGCAAGGAGAGAATGCTGTGGAAATGACCTGACTTCTCGCACACAAATTCTGGAGTCAGAACTCTCGAGAAGTACTGGGTACTATTTCCGAGTGAGGGACACTGTTTAGTCCAATGTGCCTATGTTGATCTGAAAAATGGACACCTAGTTAATTGGTGGGTTGCCGCCAGGGTCAAAGGTAGGCAAATAGCTTGCAACCTCATCCCAGAAGACTGGCTTATAACTAAACACCCCCTGAGGGCTAAGGCTTGTTGCATCATCTGATATATATATATATTATATATATATATATATATATATATATATATATATATATATATATATATATATATATATATATATATATATATATATATATATATATATATATATACTCATCATCTGATATATATATATATATACTCATCATCTGAATATAATATATATATATATATATATATATATATATATATATATATATATATATATATATATATATATATATATTCATCATCTGATACATACATATATATATATATATATATATATATATATATATATATATATATATATATATATATATATATATATATATATATATCAACAAGCAACAACACACACACACACACATACACACACACACATACACACATACATATATATATATATATATATATATATATATATATATATATATATATATGTGTATATATACATCAGCTTGCTGCTTTGTTGATATATATATATATATATATATATATATATATATATATATATATATATATATATATATATATATATATATATACTGTATATATATGTATATGTGTGTGTCTCAGGAAACATCGGAAGGGCCAATTACTGCCACGTTAATTCTTTAAGTGCTGGATTAAAGCTTATACCTCTATGGCTGTGAGAGGAAATGGGGAATAAGGAGAGAGGGAAGGATAACGTAAAACTGCGAATAAGAACAGGTCTATTTTTAAGAGAGGAAGTGGCTGATTAGCTTGGCTGGGCACTTCATGTTTTTTGTGCATCCACAATGGATTCAGGTAGACTAAGAAATAACCTTTAATGAGATATCAAAATCGAAAACGTGGCACCGAGTGTATCATGATGACCTTGGGTCATCTCGCTCATATCATCATAATCATCGCCCTCCGCCAAAGCAATTCTTACTCTACTAACATAAGGATCTCGATCCCCTCCCCTCTGCTTAATCGTTTCAGACTAAGGACAATGCAGATTTCGTTCAACTGACCGAGATCCTTATCACCATCGATTCGTTATAGCCAATGGTGCCAAAGCTAACAACATCGCTCAAGGACCTCTTAACCACGGGCCACAAAACCTCGTATATACCCCACATATATATCAATGTAGACATTCTGTGTAAATGCAATAATGCTGTATTTCAAATGGGATAATGATAATCTATTATGACATGAAATTTCCTCAGAATTACACGTGCGTTTATCGCCATCATTAACTAGCAGTGTTGGGGAATATGAAATAATTTCCGTGTAACTTTGCATCAGTTAGAAAAGCAGTGGTATCCCTTCAACATCTGAGGTCTCTGTTGGTTGGGAAAATGATCATGCCCTTCCTCTTATCCTCGTCCACACCTTTAATTCAGGTTTATTTAATTTCACGTCTCTTATCGTCGTATATCCACGCTTCTCCCCTTCCGTTAATGTCTTGTCAATTACTTCTACATCAGCATTCGTCTACCGCTTTTATCTACATCACACTTTTCACTGCGCATCCTTGGCGTTCAATCCCATTCCTTTGATTATTCCCATCTTTCTTTACTTCGTTCGTTGTTCTATCTTTGTCCAGTGTTCCACTGCTTCCTCCGAGTCTTCAATTATTCTCTCTTAAGTCATTTATCCCTCTAATGTTTTTCGTCACGAAGACGTTTATTCTTTTAATATTTTATCACAATTTACATTAATACTTTGTCATAATTTATATTTTGATACTTAGCTTTATTCCTTTCTTTGGTAGTTATAATTTCAATAATCAACACCTTCACTTGGGGATTTATGTTTTGATATTTTACGCATTTTTCCTTCTAATTTACATCATATTGTTGCACTTCGTCCTGTTACGTTTCAACAAGTTTTTCCTTTTCCAATTTCAATTTCTCTTTTCATCCAATCTTTTCTATTTGTCATTTCCTTGGCAACCCTCTTATTTCTGTTCCGTTTGCTCTTTTCTTTCTCCTGTTCACTTTATTCAACTAATTTCGGTTTATTCACCCATTTTTCTCTATTAATTATACTTTTGCCACGATTTCCTATCTACCAATTTCATCTTCCCATTATCACAACGTTCAACCCTGTCACTTTTATTATCTCTTCGCCTAGTATTTTCATTTTCCTCATTTTCTAGTTAACCGTTTTCAACTTCCTCTCATTTTTTCTTCTCACCTCTTCCAGGACCATTTCCCTTCACATTCATGTTTTATATCCCAAGACGACCCATTCTGTGACTTTCATTATATAAGAGCTATCTAGCTAAGTCACGCTAATTGCTCTTTCGCTTTCTTTTATACGACCCTCACTTTTCATTCCCGTGTCTTCACGCACTTGATAACTTATTTTCCAACTTCTAACACATGATATTCTCTCTTTCTCTCTCCACTTATTTCCTATCTTTCTTCATTCTTCACATCTCCTTCTCATTCCGATTTTCATTTTTTCTTACTGAACTTATTTCCAAAAGTAAATCACATGGTATTTGTTCCTCTCTCTCTCTCTCTCTCTCTCTCTCTCTCTCTCTCTCTCTCTCTCTCTCTCTAGCTATCACTCTGCTTCGGCTATTTCCCCTCAGCCGTTTTTTTCTTCACGGTTCCCTTTCTTATTCCGATTATTTATTTCACTTAATGGCTTGTTTGATAACTGTTATCACTTCATCTCTTCCTCTTTCTCTCTATGTATATATCTCTCTTACCCTTTCTAGCAATACTTCCGTTCCCTTTTCAACACATGATTTGTATTCCTCTGTCGTTCTAAGCTCCCCCGTCTTTTCAGTCCGTTTTCTATCTCATATTTCATTCGCCTTTTTCGTGCTCCGAGAAATTCTTATCTTCTTTATTACCTCTAATTAATCTTTCGTAATCAATGAACTTTCTGGTCTCCCTTTAATGAACTGTTCACTGGTTCGTAATCTCTAAATTCCCCTTTAAATGTCATACCCTTTATATAAAAATATTGCTTATTCAAAAGAAACTATCTAAATATGTAAACTTATAAAATAACTATGAATATTTATTACTTACTTTATCACATTCTCTCAGGCAAACATGAAAACTCGGCCCTTTCGTCCCCAAATGGTGCAGGGCTCAAGAAAAATAAGGGGAAGAAAGCTTCTGATAAAAATAAATATATATACATATATATATGTATAACATATATATATATATATATATATATATATATATATATATATATATATATATATATATATATATATATATATATATATATACATATACAGTCTTGTTACCAGGTCAGAGGTTAAAGACCTCACTTAGCCCGGAAGACCCAGTGACCATCCTAATACAAAGAGCGACTTGGCCCTGTTTCCATGAAAAAAAATTCCATTGTGCCCATTTTTGACCTAAGCAGTGAATTTGGTAACAAAAAGAGCACAAAAGAATAATGGCCTAGCATTCTCATTCCTAAAAGACTCGCTGTGAACCAGAAGATTGACTCTCTCTCTATCCACCACCGTCTCGAAGGAAAAGAGGTTTTGTATGTATATGTACGTACACACACATACACACATACACATACACACACACACACACACACATATATATATATATATATATATATATATATATATATATATATATATATATATAATCTAAATATTATCATTATCAATTTTACAGTGCTTCAAAAATATATCCTAATAAACATACGAAAATAACCGATCAATATCACAAGCTACAAAGCAACAAGAGTAGCTATGTTAAAGTCCATAATAAGACGATAGTTTAATTTGGCAGCAAGCCATACAACATATACAAGCTTTAACATACTTGTTTCGCTGTCTACATAACTTATAAGTGTGTAACCACATGGTCATATTTGCTTTTGTATCTTAGTTTAGGCTGCCATGACCATTCACGAAAACTAGCGACAGGCCTTAAGAGTCTGGTTGGAGCGGCAATGGGTCACAGTAAGGCTTGAGAAGTCAGCAGAGTTAGTGAGTGAGGAGTGATCGTCAATACGAGATCTACTGTAAGTAGTTTATTGTACTAAATTCTGCAGGATATTCAATTTAAGGATATTACTCTTTTGGTCAATTTCTATAACCACATAAAACGCAACTGAAAAGACATTCATTTAACCAATAATTTTTTCTATTAATAAAATCCTGTAAAATGAATGTAAATTCAAAACTCATAAAAAATCAGGATAATATACTTTCGTTGCCAAAATTTCGTAAAACTAATGTCGAATGAAAGCTAACCTGAAGAAATGGATACACAAAGAATATATATAACTCCTTTGCGGGGAATTGCCCGTATTACTGCAATCTTCCCCTCACAGCAATCAAGACAATGACAAATGCTGAGGTGTGGGTAAACACCATGCTGGAATAAAGAAAGACTTCTTGTTGAAAAGAGGGGAGAATCTACGCTGGTGTGAGGGGAGAAACGACACTCAATGAGGAGAATCCACGATGAAGTGAGATGGGAGAAAGACACCGCGCTG
>NC_089794.1:39113197-39120697 GCF_040412425.1 Macrobrachium rosenbergii
GAATTACCATGTGGCAGTAATTGCAGTTTCGGATGGTTACTGATATATATGACCTACATTATATACATATATATAATATATATATATATATATATATATATATATATATATATATATATATATGAGGAGTAAAATAAAGTACAATCATTGTTGCATTCTGAGTTTATTCACCAAATTTTCGAAACACTGAATCTCACGCTAAAATTTGACTCAGTAAAATAATTTATACAGCATTACTCCTGCTAAATCTTTGTGGCCGATATATATATATATATATATATATATATATATATATATATATATATATATATATATATATATATATATATGTATATATATATATAATATATATATATTATCAGTTCTAAAACCCGTCCTCTGGGATGAGGTTGCAAGCCATTTGCCCAACTTTGCCTAGCTGCAACCCACCGATTAAATAAATATCTATTTTTTAGATCAACACAGGCACGTGGGATTTAACAGAACGTGCCTCACTTGGAAATGGAACCCAGCACTTTTCGAGAGTTCTGACTGGAATTTGTGTGGGGAAAGTCTGGGAAAGTCAAGTCATCCCCACAGTATTCTCTTCTTACCGCCCCCTCTCTGCTTTCGTAAATGTGTGTGTGGTTTTGTAGGAACATTCTTGCCTTCTCACTGACAGTCTTGAGCTGGGCGCTTCGTGTTTCTTTGCGCATCCACAATGGATTTGGGTAAGGAGACTATCGTTAAATCAAAGATTATTTTTGAGTTATCAATGTCGAAAATGTGGCACCGAGTGTATCTTGGTGACCTTGGGTCATCTCACTTCAAGGTATTCTTACGGCCCTGGTCATCCTCGCCAAACCAATCGTTACTCTGCTAAAATAGGAATCACGACACCCTACCCTCTCTGCTTAATCGTTTCAGACTACTGACAACGAAGACAGAGATCCTAATCACCACCAATGACTGAAGGGGCAACTAACAAGCCACAAAATTTTTTTATATATAATAATGCATATGCAAATTAGTACAGACAGTATTTTTGTATATGCAATAATAAATCCATTTAAAATATTAAATTGTGATGATAATGACGAATTACGGTATACAATTTCTTCAGAATTACACGAGCGTTTATCTCAACATGAACTAGCAGTATAGGGAAATCTTAATCGTAAATCGTCTCGCCGTATCTTAGCACCATCAGTTGGAAGTTCACTGGTATCCTTGCAAAATCTAAGGTCTCAGTTGATTAGGCAGACGATCATATCATACCTCTTATCCCCTTCCCAACTTTCAATACAAGTACTGAATTTAATGGAGTACGTAAGTTTTGAGTTATATCTACCAACTTAAAATTTCATCCACCAAATTATTGTATTTTACGTTATTCTTGTCTTGGTATGGACTATCAAAGAAAATATTAAATTCTAATGTTATTTCTGAGGCCTTTAATGCAAGAGTTGTTTGGTGATTTTCACCACATTATGATTTACATAAATGTATTAGTATATATATATGTACACGTATATGTACATAGGTATGAATTAATAATGATTTTTTTTTATCAATACGCATCCAAGACTTGGTTAAGACTAAAAGAAAAACCTGTCGATTAAACGTTCCTTCTACTGCCAACCTTTGAAATTCTTGCTTTTGTTTTTCTGATTGTTATAAAATCTCTCCCTTTAAAAGGCAGGTCACAATCGCTTATTCCGGGTTGTAGTCTTACATGTCTTCCCTCTTCCTTTTCTTGCAATCTTCGGGCCTGGCCCTTTACTCGTGAAAAGATTGGCTGTCAAGCCTTTCCATAAGGGTTGATTGTTGCAGCCTAAGACTTCGTATTGTTTGCTGCTGTTCTGCAATTGAATGTAAACCTGGGAACGATGTAAAAGTTCTCAGCAATTGCAGAGCTGAATTTTCTCGATTCGTCCTTCTTCATGGCAGAAGATCAGCACACACACACACACACACAGAGAGAGAGAGAGAGAGAGAGAGAGAGAGAGAGAGAGAGAGAGAGAGAGAGAGAGTCTGCTTTTATTAATTGCCTGATGGGTAGGCGTTCCAACGTCACAGAAGTATTTTGGAGCTCAACAGGTAAACGGGTATGTATGTATGTATGCATGTATGTATGCATACATACATATATATGTATATATACTGTATATATATAATTAACTTTCTACCTTTTGGCGTTTTTATGGGTTCCTTTTATTAGTTGGAATTCTGTTTTAACAGAAAATATTTCACAGTCATTTTGGCCCATTGTGGAATTCAATCGTCTTTCTACGTTTCTTCGCTTACATCCAGAAGTCAAGCCTGTTTTTCAGTGAGATGGACTCTGCAATCGGACTCCTTCCCTCTCTCACACAAGATATTCCCGGGGGAAAGAACTGAAAATACGAAGTGCGAGATCTTTGTACTACGCAGATTGATATATGGAACCCAGTCTACACCTCGTCTCCTCACATCGGACCACATGTTTCATTTTGTTCTGACATTGTTGCCTAAATTGCACGACTCATTCCAACAGACTTTCCCGAAAGTTAAATAACTTAATAAACAACAGCGATTGGAACAATCTTGGGCCACAAGAAAAAGTTTTCAATTTATCTAACACCCTTACCGTACACCAACACTTAGCCTTGAACCTTGGTTTATCCTTTGCCCTCATGCCAGACCGGAAAAATAATCTAGATTTTATAGTCGTTTTTGACAAACTCATATCTCATAGAAATTACAGACGGGAAGAGATACGTTTAAAAGGTATTTTACTAAATGCATTAGCTGACCTTAACAAGAAATACCCTGCCCCCAGTAGATTTATGAAAGCCATCCGCTCGCTGCAAAAATTACATATTGTAATAAGTAGATCCGACAAAGACGCAAAATCGTGGTCGTGGACAAAGACTTTTACCTCGACAAAATCAACCAACTCCTTAGCGACACAAACACTTAAGACAAATGAACGAAAAATTCCCTCCAAAACGTCCCCACAGAATTTTTTAGAAAAGTAAGATTAGTTGGCAAATACAAAAAGAGCATTGGACTACTGGAGAAATTTAGTCATTAACCCAAAACTGCCTTACTTTCATGGTCTTCCCAAAACTCATAAAGATAATCTGCCATTAAGACCTATTATCTCATGTACCGGAGCTTTCAATCATGAATTTCTAAATGGTTAGCCGGCCTCCTTTCCCCGTTCTTAAGGCACATTTTCTCCCAGCCACATTAAGCATTCTGAAGATTTCTGTCATAAATTCAAAGAAGCACATATAGCACTTCGCAACATGAAACTTTTAAGCTTAGATGTAAATTCCCTATTCACAAAAGTATCAGTGCAATACGTTCTACAGTTTTTGAGAGAAAAATTAGGCCCCTATTCAGACCATTTCCCACTAGCCCCACATAAAATAATAAAGTTAGTTGGATTATGTGTATCAAACAACGACTTTTCATTCGAGGAGTTATTCTATAAACAAAAATTCGGGTGCAGCATGGGCAGCCCTTAAGTCCTGTTTTAGCCAACCTGTACATGGAATATTTTGAAACAGTAAAAATAAATGCAATAAAACATAAAGACATGCTGTGGATGAGATATGTAGATGACATCATAACATTTTGGGATGATAGGTGGGGCAATTTCAACGAATTTCAACGAAAATTAAATGCATTAGCGCCCAGCATCAAATTCAAAGTTTAATGGGAAACAGGCAACAAAATTCATTTTCTTGACGTTTTAATAATTAGAGACACAACAGAATACAAATTTACAGCATACATAAAACCAACATTTTCACTTTCGTACATTCGCTATTTTAGTTATCATGACATTTCTATCAAGAATGGCGTAGCCAGCAATTTATTCTTAAAGAGCCTTACGGATTTGCTCCCCTGATTTCCTGCTAAAGGAAACTGAACTAATCCGTAATCAGCTATCATCCTCACAATACCCTGACCATATAATTGAGAAAGCGATCCATAAAGCAAACATAATCATTTATCATCCCCCTCAAAACAAGGCTAGAGAGATGCCCAACAATAAAATCAAAATCCCACACCTGGACAGTATTAAGACGTTAACACATACACCTGGAAACTCTAACCCTTTTGCCTTTACCTACCCAAATACCTTAGCCAAATCCCTGATTAACATCCAACATAAGCCAGTCCCCAAAGACACAGGAGTATACGAAATCCCTTGCCTCGACTGTGACCAATCCTAAATCGGTTTTACAGGTAAATCACTCCCCCCAGAGATTAATACAACATAAACGTTCAGTAAGGTATTACCAACAGAGCTCAGCTATTTTTAACCACATAACCATAATCACAGAATAGACTGGAATTTGTCACGTATATAATTTATAGCAGCAACTGTCGGTTCAAAAGCCAGATGGTAGAATCAGCACTGATTAAACAAAGAAATAAGATGAACCTCTCAAAAAGAGCTTGGGACCCAGATATTATAGATAAAATCTTACTGCAACCAGCCATTAAGAAGATTAAGAAGCTATTAACTGGAGTGACGTAACGGCTGACCTCTGGAACTCTTGGTATAAATACCATTTTTTTGTAATTCTAATTTCATTCATACTTGCCTGTCCAGGGAGAGAGTTGTTCTCCGAAATGTACAGCATTAACTCTACCTTTTGGCGTTTCTATGGGCTCCTTTTATTAGACAGAGTTCTGTTTTAACAGAAAATATTTCAGTCATACATACATACATGCATTTATATATATGTATATATATATAATATATATATATACATATATATATATAATGTACATATCCACTTACCCAACGAGCCTCAACATACATCTCCGACGTTGAAATGCCTAGGCAACAGGCAATTAATACAAGCAATATCTCTCTCTCTCTCTCTCTCTCTCTCTCTCTCTCTCTCTCTCTCTCTCTCTCTCTCTCTCTCTCTCTCTCTCTGCAGATCTTCTACCATGAAGTGGGACAAATCCTGAAAAATTAAGCACTGCAATTGTTCAGAATCTTTACATCGTTCCCAGGTTTACATTCAATTGCAGAACAGCTGCAAACAATGCGAAGTCATATAGACTGCAACAATCAACCTGTTTGGAGAGGCCTGACAGCCAATTCTTTTATGAGGAAGTGCCAGAGCCTCAAGAATACAAGGAAAAGGAAAAAAGATAACGGCCACAACCCGGGAGTAAGCGACTGAAATGCCTCGTAAAGGAAGAAATGTTATAACAGTCAGGGAAAAACGCATGCACGGAGCGAATTCCAAAAGTTAGCAGTAGAAGGAACGTTTAATCGACCGGTTTTAGTTTTTCTGTAAAAGAAAATTAATGAGATGGCTATTTGTCTTCCGTCTGCACTTTTTCTGTCCGCCCTCAGATCTTAAAAAAACTACTGAGGCTAGAGGGCTGCAAATTGGTATGTTGACTATCCACCCTCCGATCATCAAACTTACCAAATTGCAGCCCTTTAGCCTCAGTAGTTTTTATTTTATCTAAGGTTAAAGTTAGCCATGATCGTGCATCTGGCACCGCTATATGTGCCAACAACACAGGCTACCACCGGGCCCTGGCTGAAAGTTTCATGGGCCACGGCTGAGACCTTCACGCGCAGTGGCTGAGAGTTTCAGAGAGCATTATACGCTGTACAGAAAACTCGACTGCGCCGAAGAAACTTCGGCTCATTTATTACTTGTTTCTTTTAATACTCAGTCGAGTCAACGGATGCTGAATGAAAAAAAAAAAAAAAATTGAGGAAAACTTAACAGATCAGGTTCACTGTTAAATTGGATGTAACATATGAGCTTAAACGATTCATTGCAAAGTTGAATAGAGCATAACATCCCTGAAAAAAAGTCGTAGGTTCAGTCCAAATGAACTTCAGATGAATAAAAGAACTCACTGTTAAATCGAATGAAAAGACTAATGTAAATCTAGTCCCCTGCAAAATAACTGGATAAATATTTCCAACGCATAACAGATCGCGACATGATGACCTAGAAATCCTGTTTGTCAGACTTTATAAACTTTTTAAAAATAAAAGCACTTTATAAACAAAAGTTCATTGCAAATTAACCTTGGATAAGAATAAATATTCACTGTACAATCGACGGGCGCATAATGATTCTATAAAGCAAAATCAATAAAATAAATACGCATATAAAATCACAATTCAATTTCAGTCACTCTCGATTACCTTTGGAAAATAAGTTACGCAATAACAAAAGCCATGACGAATAGCGCGATTTAAACGTCATAGCCGTCATGGCGTCCCCTCCCAAATTAACTCCGTGGGAGTGTACGGTTCGGTACCTGCGTCTTTCCTCCTACTGCCAAGCTTTGGAATTCTCTTTCACCTTCTGTTTCTCTACCTTCCTTAAGAAGCAGGTCTATCGTTGCCTTCCTGATCAAGCCCTACCCCTCTTCTTTTCTTGGCCCATTTTTGAAAGTTTTCCTTGGAACTGGTCTAGAAAAGGGCATTAGGCTGCGGTCCGTTTGCCCTTAAGTCGTAGACAAATCATTAGTGATATACTCGTTATTTATTTAGACATCTCTTTTATATCAGTCTAAGTGATTACTTTTCCTTGAAATACCAAAACATCGGATCGGGCTGTTCAGTTGACAAAATATCAAAGGATTAGCACCCAACGAGAGAGAGAGAGAGAGAGAGAGAGAGAGAGAGAGAGAGAGAGAGAGAGAGAGAGAGAGAGAGAGAGAGAGAGAGAGAAATAAATATCTTTAATGAATGACAGCACCAAGACCCCCGGGGTGATGAAAACATGGTCGAGGCTCTTAGTTTTTCCACCTTTTAATATAATGCTGGTATTTGTTTTGACGAAGTTCTGATCACAATCGTCTGTTGTTTCTCTCTCTTCTCTCTCTCTCTCTCTCTCTCTCTCTCTCTCTCTCTCTCTCTCTCTCGACCCGCAGCTGCAACCCACAACCGCCGAATAATAGTGTCCGTATTTCACAGCTTTGGTCAACAGACGAATAATGGGTCTTTAAGGAACGCGCCCATGCTGCCGCTTTCCTCTTTAGGCCTGAAAATCGAATGCCGATCTACTTGATTGTGAGATGAAGAGAGAGAGAGAGAGAGAGAGAGAGAGAGAGAGAGAATTTCACTTGATCATAGCGGCATTGAAGCCCTTCCAGTTGTTAATCTAATACAAGAGGCTTAGTGCACCTGAGCAACCACATCACCTGTACAAGCGATTACTATATTGTATACACGCACAAACACATACTGTATATATATGTGTATATATATATATATATATATATATATATATATATATATATATATATATATATATATATATATATATATATATAATTGTAATATCCACAATGCCGTCTTAACTTCTCGAATTCTTCACACTTTTTGGATACGCTTGTTACTGCAAAGCCTGAGATCCAAATGGAAGAAATATGAAGCAATTCTGATGTCCGGTGGAGAAATCTAACACATCCCGAGAAATCACAACGAGGTCATGTTGCCGACCTGACCACGAAAATCATAAAAGTCTA
>NC_089794.1:39135697-39260697 GCF_040412425.1 Macrobrachium rosenbergii
AATAATAATAATAATAATAATAATAATAATAATAATAATAATAATAATAATAATAATAATAAATAATAATATAAGTATTTTCATTATTGTTATTATTCCGTTAAAAAGAATGGCAGCATTAGTGGAATTTATTTTATGCAAGGTCTTTTCAATTCTTCTTACTATTCTCTTTTCTTCAAGGCTGATATCTGCTTATCCGGGTTATGTATATCGGCCAGCTCTTAGTAGATATCAGCCCTGAAAAAAGAGAATAGAAAGAACTGAAAAGATCTTGCATAAAATCAATTCCAATGATGCTGCCATTCTTTGTCACCGAACATGCTTAAAAGAAGGTAATTTCCCTTCATATATTATTAATATTATCATTATTATTATCATCATCATCATCGTTGTTGTTGCTACCACTATTATCGTTAATAATGATATTATTGTTTGTTAATAACTGAACAACAAACATATTGTTTGAATTGTGAAAAAACAAAAAATACAGAAAACAAATAAGGATCTTTATATACTGTATTTATATATATATATATATATATATATATATATATATATATATATATATATATATATATATATATATATATATATATATATACATATATACATGTTATACATGTTAACAGACCACTTTTGTCAAAATCTGCAACATACAACACAAAGAAAAATCCTATACAATCCTACACTCGAGGAGAATGAAGAAAGAGGAAGAGGAAGCTGAGAGTCCTGAACCTTGCAACCACATCCTTGGATATCAAATCATTATAAAAGTAAAGGTTCTCGCGTTGTGAAGCCACCACCAAATGCTTTGGCGAATGTTAATAATAATAATAATAATAATAATAATAATAATAATAATAATAATAATAATAATATAGCAGTTTTTAGATGCCCACGGTACTGCTGATGGCCCTATCAGCGACGACGCCGCTTGGTCAGTACTTGGATGGCGACCACCAAGGAATGCCAGTGCCACCGGCAAATAAGCCCCTTGGACAATCGCGGGGCTAGCAACCTCATTCCGAAAATACCTTCGGAGATAGCCGGATGAGTGATCCTATTAAAGCAACTCACGCCAAGTGGAGCGGCGGATTGAAGGCTTCATAATAACCGACAGTGCTCTTCCTACCCGTCAAGAATTGCTTACTCGCGTCTAAGTATTTGAGTGCATGCGCTCGCGAGCGAGTGAGCGTTTGCTTATATTGTAGGATTTAGGGATTGGTACTCTAACACCCTGGAAGCTGTGAAATAAGCTCAAAACATTCGTGGGAAAAAATCTGTGTAAATTGAATGCGCCCTTCTACTGAGGCATACTTCATCCTGGCATAAGACGAAGTAATTTTTCCACTAGAGTTTATGCCCTCGTGCCGTTCCCAGACCCTGATAAAATATGAAGATTAAGCTTAGGGTGAAATAACTTCCCTTTAAAAAGAAGAAGAAGAAGAAGAAGAAGAAGAAAAAGAAGAAGAAGAAAAGAAGAAGAAGAAGAAGAAGAAAGCTTTACTAAAACTTACAACACTCCTGTGCGGTCTGGGGTGAGTAGTAATGAGGCACACTGAGGACCTCCCAAAAAAACCAGGGAAATAAGAGGGTAATAGCAATACTGGAAAATATGATTCACCAACAGGCCTCTATGGTTCTTTTTTCCACAGACCTGTAATAAGGACCCGAGGGTGTGTTGCACAAAAAGGTTCTGAAATATATATAATAATCCTTAATAGCAATACCTAAGGAGCTGCAACAGGGTTTCTTAAATACATAGCCCAACAAACAATACATTAAATGTATTTGATTACATCAATAAAATGGAAAATTTCATTGGTGGCTACATTTCTTCCCAATAAAATGCAGTTGGCCTTTGTCATTATACAAAATAAAAAAAACCTATAAGCACAAATATGTGGTTATAATTATCTAAAAAGATGCTCAAGCCGAACTACCATATCTTTCAAAGTTGAAATAACCTGTATCTCCCGAACGTTTCGCCCAAAAAAATTTTTAACAGAGGTAAATCTCTAAACTAGCTGTTATGTGTACGCGGCTATATCTAAGAAAAAAAGTTATGACGGCTGTTGGAGCAAATCCCCGAAAACTTCAACAAATTATTTTAAACCCGTAAATATTTGTTTCTGCCGCAGCCATCTCGCGGCGAGGATTTATACAGACACGTAGGGTTGGCACCACCCAGTCTTGGCACCAGTTTTGACGAACAATAATTATTTCTATCTATATCGGCTCTTCTCGGATTGAAAAAATAATCTTAACACTTTATATTTTAAAATTTCGTAAGTATATACATTTTCTTTCGACGTGGCTCCTCTCTCTCACAAGAACACACACACACACACACACACACACACACACACATATATATATATATATATATATATATATATATATATATACATATACATATTATATATGTATATATATATTATATAATATATATATATATATATATATATATATATATATTTATATATATATATATATATATATATATATATATATATATATATATATATATATATATATATATATATATATATATATATATATATATATATATTACCTACAATATGGCCATTTCTGTAAAGGGGAGTGGCTCCTAAGAAAAAATACACGACACTAACTGTGACGTTCATATTCTGGGACCTAAATCGTCGATGAACCCCGTGAGCAGAAAACCTCCACATCATTAGCCGTTATACAGACCTATACAAGAGGGTCATCAGCAACGTGTTGTACCCCAAACACGGACTGCACTACCGAGCATGTATACTGCAGAGACTTTGGCATTTCCTGGATATTAATGCCCTTCCTTAACAATACATCTTTTACAACATCCGTATTCTATTTTTTTTTACATCATCATCACAGCCCAGAAGAAAATGCCCCTCATGGATATGTATAAAAAAATTACAAATAATAAAAATTTGAAGGTTGTTGGGAAAAATTACTAAAGAAAAACCCTATTGAAAACTTAGATAATACGTTAAGTGGGAAAACGAAAAGGATCAGTAATTATATATATATATATATATATATATATATATATATATATATATATATATATATATATATATATATATATATATATTATACATACATACATACATACATACATATACAAATATATAATTATTAATCGACGTTTTTTGTTAAATGTCGATTAATAATTTAATAATTTCTATTATATATAATTTCCTTATATAAATGTATACATAATATATATATATATATATATATATATATATATATATATATATATATATATATATATTATACATTTACATAAGAAAAAATCGTTAACAGAGAAATTAATAAAATTATTAATCGACGTAACAGAAAACTTACGATGAGAGAAAAGGAAAGAAGCTCCGACAGTAAATTACCGAATTGAAAAAAAATTGAATAAACTCTTGAGTATTATGAACAGAAATGCCACAGTTAAAAACTGGAAAAGGTTCCAATTAAACATCACACACTGCACAAGCGAGATTATTATTAAAACGTTCTCTGTAACAAGACACGCAAAATATTTTTATCATCGGACTGAAACACAAAATTGACGATTTATCAGAGTACAATTTTATCGTACCCAAACGTTTCGCATATGAGACCTTTACTTCATTGTTCATCCTCCACAGCTTCGTTCCTCTCTCTCCCACACACACACACACACACACACAAACAACGACAGTTAAAAACAGACTTAATAGGGATTACGGCAACTCTCCTTATTAAACGTTTCATTCTATTAAAGAATACTTCGTTTAAACGACGAGGATTATCCTAATTTAACTTTTAGCTCTCAAGCCTGGTAAGGATAGAAGAGGGACAATGGTTTTTATGCAATATTCTCAAGATTTCTAAATAAACTACTTGATACAGATGGCCTATTGGAAAGTGAATGAACACGGAGGTATTGACTGCCTCCTCAATGAAGAAAAGTTATAAGATACAGAGAAAATAACATGGCAGCTTCGAGGGAAACAATAAAAGCCGTCCTCTTTGAAACAGACAGTGAGAGAAAGTTTCAAAAAGTTCTTATGGCCTTTATTTAAAGCAAGCTGACAAGAACGAAAAAAAAAAAGACAGCATGAATGAGGGAAGACTCAGATGCGCATATTAGGGTAAAAGAAGGAACATACAGGCAAGATGAGAATATCAGAACTTGGCTGTAATTGGTGAGGAGGGGAAGAAATAATGATTTCTCGAAGAGGTTTCTTATTTCAGATTACTAAAGTCACAGACGCTTGAAATTCTACGCCAAGCAAAAGCGGAATCTTTTGTCTGTGCATCACTCCTTTAGGAGCCAAAGGCACCTGTCACTGCCCTCGCTCTCGCTCTCTCTCTCTTTCTTTTATCGTAGCAAAAGACATCGCGAGCAGACCAGTGTCAGATCCCGAGCCAAACAAGGTAAAGTGCTGTACCGACATATTTCCTTAATTATCGAGTATGCCTCTTTTAGCATAAGAGCTGAATTGGGTAATTGGTTGTTATACATCTGTTGTTCATTGCAGCTTGAGTTGAGAATGGAGGTAGCGAAAGAGAAAAATTAGAGAACGATCGGTTAGTCTGTCAAAATGTGTACAATACTATATTATTAATAAAAATATGACTCGGAGGAGGGAATTCTCTCCACTCTGAGAAGAAACCGTTTACCAGACAGTAACCTTATTTGAATCTTAATTTCACTAACATCTAGTTATACTTAATAAAGGCTTCTCTCTCTCTCTCTCTCTCTCTCTCTCTCTCTCTCTCTCTCTCTCTCTCTCTCTCTCTCACACACACACACACACAACTAGACAACCCGGGCTCAACTCTCGAACCGTTAGAGAAGAGGCAGACCTAGGCAGTGAATTCGGTAATTTGTTGTCGCAGCCTGAGTTAGGAGAGAGAGAGAGAGAGAAAGGGGGCGGCGGAAACACTAGACGTAAGTGTTCGTTTCTCTGTCTAGTGTACACCATCCCAGACGAGGTAATCCTCACTTGATGGAGGTGAAGAAATTCATAAAATATTCTAGTTCACAATTTCATTACCCCCACATAACAGTTGCATTCTTTCTGAGAACTCGCTTGCAAAACGACCCCAATAAGAAAACAAAAGAAAAATTGGAAATAAAACCAGGGAAATAAAACCTCCCACCATGTAGGATATTGCCACAGTCATTTCTCCTCATATTGTTTTCTGGTTTGGTATGAAAGTCTCCGGGATTCAATAAAGGAAAAATAAATAAAAACGTATGCTTGCAACGTTGCAGCTGTTTTCTCTCCGGAATAAAGTCTTAAAAGATTTCCCTATCAAGGAACGAACAATTGCTTTCAGTATCTCAGGATTTCTTTTATGCGTAAATTTATGTAGGTATGTATTATGAATGAACGAATGAATGAATGAATGTATGCATACATTACATATGTATATATATTTATATAATATATATATATATGTATTTAGTATATAATATTATTCATACATATATACATATATATATATATATATATATATATATATATATATATATATATATATATATATATATTCGAATTCAAATTCAAATTCAAAAGCTTTATTTCGGACACAAATGGCCACAGACAAACAGACACATAAACATACATAAAAACCTTCAACCTCTGAAAGGATGATATTGAAAATAAGTATGAGAAATGATTATGAATGAGATGCTGATTATGAAACTAAGTGATTCTTCATACTTAAAAGGACATATACATACGTAGCTTATCAGAATAAAACATCATAAAGAAATACTATATTCTTATACAAGAAGCACACCAAATGCACTAAGCATAAATAAGGCTTTTCCAGTGTTTGAATATAATTGAATTATACAAATAAACTGGGTGGCAACCCATCATGATACAGTTTTCAGAATTCTTCAGCCTTTGCAAATAGCATGTTATATTTTTGCGTCTCAGTTCTGGAAAAGATGGCTGACCATAAGCTATAAAAAGAGAGGATGCACTTACATGCCTCGGAATGCCCAGGAGTCTTCGTAAGCTATCGTTATAGCATACCCTCAAATTATTCACAGTTCGATATTTTGCTCTGACAACTAAAGACATACCATAAAAACTTGTACAAAAACTCTGAAAAAGCATTTTCTTTACATCATCGCTACATTTAGAAAAGTTCCTTAAAATCATGTTGCCCCTCGCACGTAGACCTCTGTACAAATACTCTACATGGGCATCACCAGAATTCTGAGTAGTAAAATAATATCCTAGGTACTTTACTTTTGGTACAAAATCTATTCTTGCATTGTTAACAACAATAGGTGATACACTAGTTGGACAGATCTTACCTCTTAGAAAAAAATCATACATTTGGTCTTATTTACATTTAACAATAGAAGCCTGTCAGACATAAAATCACGACAAATGTTTACAAGCTGCTGTAGCCCACCTACTGAAGGAGCAATACAGCAGTATCATCGGCATACAACAAATGGTTTAAAATCATGTTGTTTGCATAACATCCCACTTTAATTTGACTCAGCCTATATGAGAGGTCATTCATATATACACTGAACAGGTAAGGTGAAAGCAAACTTCCCTGTCTCACTCCGCATGAAGTGGAAAATTCACTCGAAAATACATGGTCCCATTTGACAATCATTTGCTGATTTTCATACCACTCACCTAGCATATAATATAGCAAAGAACACTTATTTTTGACAGTACTTCAATTAACATTTTATGAGGCATTTTATCAAAAGCCTTAGACATTTCCATGAAACAAGCAAATAGAAGTGTTTTACGAACGTTATACTCGTCGGTTGCGTGTTTAAGAATATGAGCAGGCATTTCCGTTCCATGATGGGATTTATAAGCGAACTGGTTGTCACTCGTCAATGAGTACTTTTTACATCTCTCCAACACAATCGCTTCCAAAACTTTTGAGATAACAGTGGCTAGAGCAACCGGCCTATAATTTGATATGCCACTGTGGTCCCGGTTTTTATCTTTAATCAGAGGAGAAAGCATAACCAGAATAAGAACTCTTGGTAAGTATGAATGACAGAAACAGGAAGTGATGAGTACTCTCAGTAAAACTCTAAGTACTGGATGAGCCTCAGTTACGTGCTGAAGGGTCAGCCAATCATGTCCAGGGCTACTGGAAGAGTTCATTCGAAATTTCATTTACATTTGTTCCTGTAACATCTCGCTGACTTTGATTTTCCACTGGATGAGTAGGGCCGTTAAACAGTTTAGAATAATGTTCTTTACATAATTCGGCAATGTTTTCAAAACCAATCGCATTATCTATTATGTCTGGTAAGACGGCTTGGGATTTTCTTTTCTTCTTTAATTCTCTCCAAAACTTCTTCATACTCCCTTTAAGACTCGTAACAATTTTATTGGATGTAATTTCCTCCTCGTTTTCTTTAGAAAATCTAAACATCCCTTTGAACTGAGCTTTAGAAAATCTAAACATCCCTTTGAACTGAGCTTTAGAAAATTTCATTTTATCATAGATATATCCTTCCCTTGGATTACCATATTCCTTCCAAGCTAAATGGTCATCTCGTGCTTGATGATGGAATTCCTTGACAAAGTCGTCCCAACCAGGAATATGGTTGAGGCCTCTGTGATTAGACTCCGTAGAGTCAGACGACTGCTGAAGTGCACTAATTATATGCAAAAGAAAATTTTCAATAGCTCTACAGAGGTTTTCGTTTTGACAAGGTCTTGTACCACATTGTAGAGCTTCCAAAGGCAACTCGATATTTTTCAAAACTTCTTCTGATTTACCTCTGTATGTAAGTAGATCCCCAAGATAAAACTTCGGCTGACTACCATTATTCGTTTGTACCAAGATGAGTAGTTGCGAGGCCTTCAGAGAAAATGAAAGGGGACGATGGTCTGAACCAGTAATGGAATGCAAAACACGCATATTGCTAATGTGTGTTAGAAGACTAGGAGGGCAGACAAGGTGATCTAACCAACGGGTATGACCCGTTGTGTCACTCACCCAAGTGCAAGTGTCGGAGGGCTACGCAACATCACCAATACAGTAATCATAATGGATGCATTTATACAGTGTATATATATATATATATATATATATATATATATATATATATATATATATATATATATATATATATATATATATATATATATATATATATATATATATATAATCTTTTGTGTGAGTGTGTTTTTAATAGCTACATTGGCATCTTAGGTTCCTGATTCTCTCAAAATTTTTGGATATGCCCTCATTACAAGCCTTAAATCCAGAAGGGGAATCAGTGAAGAAACTTGTCCCCCTATAGTGGGATTCAAAGACATGCACGTAGGTTAAGAGAGGTTAACCTAAACTACTCTGCCCACGAGAAAGTTTTAGTTAACCCCACCCTAACTTACCAAACATGGGTCTGAATCCCACCGTGGGGGTTAAGGTTCCTTCATTTATCCCCCATGCGGACTCAAGGTTTGCAGTGATAAGCTCATCCAAAATGCTTCAGAAAACTGAAACGTTAAGAAGCCACTGTGGATGTGTGAAATACATATATATCTTGTGAGAGTGACAAGTAGATTATATATATACATACATACATACATACATATATATATATATATATATATATATATATATATATATGTGTGTGTGTGTGTGTGTGTGTGTGAACTTTTTGTTACTTATACAAGTGTGAATTTTTATATACACATATAAATTTTATTAATTAAGCCACAAATAATTTTTACACTTAACTCTCTGTAACTTGTGAATAGCTTACAGTTAAAAGGAATTACAGTTGATAAGTTCTTCTATGCTGAGCAGGATTCGATCCGTGGTCTGGTTTAGAAACAAGAATACACGGTGACTGTCACAAATTCTAGCCAGCACAGAAGCCCTTGTTATTATAATTTCCTTTGGGTGTAAATTATTCCCAAGGTATAATGAAATCGATACTAAAAAGATGTTTGCGGTTGAATAACTACGAATATAATACATGCATACATATATACATACACAAACACACACATATATATGTATGCATTATTATATTCGTAGTTATTCAACAGCAAACATCGTTTTAGTATCGATTTCATTATGCCTTAGGATAATTTACACCCAAAGAAAATTATAATATACAGTATATATATATATATATATATATATATATATATATATATATATATATATATATATATATATATATATATATATATATATATATATATATATATATATATATATATATATATATATATATGATATAAGATTAATTGTGCCACTTGTGCCACAGGTAAAATTGTAATACTGAGTATGCATATTCTAAGAATAGAGAAGATTGAGACTGAAAGAGATTCTTTTTGGGAGAAACTAAACCTGTGTCTGTCAGAGTTTGGAGAAAAAAGTAAGTATATCTTAGTTTAACCAGACCACTAAGCTGATTAACAGCTCTCCTAGGGCTAGCCAGAAGGATTAGATCTATTTTACGTGGCTAAGAACCAACTGGTTACCTAGCAACGGGACCTACAGCTCATTGTGAAATCCGAACCACATTATGACGAAAAATGAACTTCTATCACCAGAAATAAATTCTTCTAATTCTTCATTGGCCGGTCGGAGAGTCGAACTGAGTTTGGAGAACATGGCCAGGTGGTAGTAATAGGTAGCACGCATGTAAAGATAGGCGACTGAGAAAGATATGGTTATGTCAGGTACAAGGTTCACTGAGCGAATGAGAACAGATACAGTCTTGTTTAAATATGTTTGAAAAGAGGCTTGATTGTTAGAAATACATGGTTTTTAAATGATAACATTCACATGTATATTTGAAAACAAGAAACGACGAGGAAAAGGGTTTGATGGAGTATATGTCTGAACAGCGTATACAGGAAGTGATGGCTGTGGTGAGAAAAGGAGTTTCTATTCTGATCATCATCGAGTTGAAACAAAAATCAAGATAGACGTGAATTGGAGAGAAAGGGGATAAAATGTGGATGTAAATGCAACTGAGGCTTTTGAAATGGAACAGGCAAGTGATGGGATAGGGAAATAACAAAGTCGAAGGAAAAAAGATTGCTTAAGATAGAGCTGAATGACAGAAGAGATCATCATGTGCCGGCAAACAAGATGGATAAAATAGTCCAGAAGACTGACAGAAAAGGAAGGCAAAGCAATAATAGTAAAAGAAAGAAGGTGAACTGAAACTTTAACGAGAATAAACATTTTTTCTAAGAAGTAAATGCAGAGAGAAAGGTTAACAAACGAATGGATCTCAGGATAAAAGATGCAAATTGATAAATGCTATATGAAGGAAATACATTTCATGGTTGACAGAGTGAGTATTTGAACATGGAGGATAGGAAGGGTTAGTGTAAGGTTGAGAATGCTTGTGGAAGCGACTGTTGAGGAATTAAAGAGGGTAATTAATAGGACGAAGAGCTGAGAGACGCCATGAGATGATGGGATTACTAATGAGATGATGTGGTATGGTCGTGATAGGTTGACTAAGTGGGTACCCTAGGCTTGTAAGCTATGTCTGGGTGAGGGGAAAGTCCCAAAATAATTGGTAAGAGGAATAACTGTTCCCTTTATAAAGGTATAGGTGATGGAGTCAAGTCAGAATCAGAGGGATATAACATTACTTGGCATACTCCGGAAGGTGTACAGTATTATTCTGATTGAGTAAAACCGGTAACAGAGAATTTTGAAAGGGGAAAGAGCGTGTGGGTTTGGACAAGGAAGGGGGTGCGTGTATACAGTTTTTGCTATGAGAAACTTACGCGAGAAGTTTGAAAGTGAAGGGAAAAGATATATGCATTATAAATGGACCTTTAATACTTATGATAGAATCAACAAAGGCAAGTGCAAAGTTTATGAAATGTATAGTAAAAGATATATTTGTTATAAGTTAAGTGTAAAATTTGATGTAAGACAAGGGTTGGTTATATCTCCGCGGTTCAATGGAGTGATGCAAGACGTCTCAGAAAGGATCATAGACGTAAGTGCTAAGTCGTGGGATATGAAAATTATTTTTGAAGGGTAACTGGAATGACAAATGTCTGCAGAAGATACAGTGACGACTAGAAAATGAGTTTGAAAGTGCTTGCATAAAGATCAAGTTGGGGGTAAAAGTGAGCAAGAAAAAGGTTACGAGCGAATATGAACCCAGGATGTTGAAGCCATGAATTATACAGAATCTGGAAGCATGGAAGCAGCTGATTCATTTAGGTGGTTGGGAGTAAAAGTAACGGATACTGGTACGATGAGAGGATTGTTGAGTCACAAAATAGGTGAAGCAAGTATGGCAGCGAGGTGTGTGCAACAGACTGGAGAGAGACTTGATTCCCTACGGAAGCCAAGGTGGGAATGCATGAAGAGGTTGCTGAGCTGACTCTGCCTCATATAAGTGTAGGGTAGGTACTGAATGCAAATGTAAGAATAAATTGAAAAAGCCGTTAAGATAATTGTTTGCGTGTCATATGCAACACAGGAAGAGTTGATACGGTGAAAAATATGAAGATACACTGAAATGATAAAAAAGCTAGTCAAGACGAATAGATGCATAAAAGAATTTTAATAAGTTTCATTCATGGGGAGACGGGAAAAAGATAGGTTGGTGAAGAGTGTATAATTGAAAGGTAAGGAGCACAGAAAGACCTAAAAAGGGTTGGATAGTTGGTGTGAAAGAGGCACTGGAAAGGAAGGCCCTTCATATTAGGGCAGAGCAAGAATGCATACGAGACAGAGGTAGTAAAGTCTCCACTTATGAGAAATGAAGCTGCCCTCAGCCTCATTCGGGACATGAACCGGATCAGGGAATGGTGTAGTCGGTGGGGTATAAGGCTGAACTCCAGTAAAACGATAACACTATTGATTAGCAGATCACGTACAGATTTCCCACCCCATCCTCCTCCTTCAGGTGGATGAACTTTGCTGATTGAGTATGAAGCTTTAACTATCCTAGGTGTAACTTTTGACTCACATCTAACTTTCGAGAAACATCTAATGAAAGTTTCAGCAAATGTCGCACGAAAGTTAGGTATTGTTTGTAAGGCCTCAAACATTTATAACAATGATAAAATCAAGGCACCCTCTTTTAGGTCATTTGTACTTCCTTTACTGGAATACGTTCTCCGGTGTAGATGTCTGCTTCTGCCAGATTTTTATCTCTTTTAGACAGGTGGTTCGTGGTGGTAAGTTTCTGTTTCCTAATAGTAGCAGTTATGACTTGGACCACCGACGGACGGTATCTTGTTTGTCACTTTTTCTAAAGTTGTATTTCAATAGAGATCTTTCACATTCACAATTGATCCCTGATCCCCTTTATCTGCCGGAGCAACCAGATTCGCTGAACAGCAGCACCAATATGCAGTAAATGTGCCTCCCTGTCGAACTTCTCAGTTCCAGAGGTCCTTCATTCCTCACACCGTTGGACTGTGGAACAACCTTCCAGAGGATGTTGTGCAGTTGGAACTTCAGAAGTTCAAGAAAAATGCAATGCGTTACTACCCAAATACTATTCTGCTTGCATTTTAATACATTTTTATCTGTTTATCTATTTATTAATTTATTTTTTCTTTTTTAATAAGTAGAATCTTTTCTTTCTGTTTCCCTTTACTTCCCCTTACTTCTTCCTAATGAACCATATTGTTTGGAAGTTTGAATTTCAAGTCAATGGCCCCTGTGGGCTTGTTCCATATGAATAGTTTTCATCTACTGAATAATAATAATGATAAAGATAATACCAAAGTCAGTATAGTGGAATTCCATAAGCCACTGATAAACCTTCTGTGAAGGTGAATGAAGCAGCTAATATAAAGGAAGTTTTGCAGTACAAGTAAAAAAATTGTGAAGGTGACTGTTTTGTTGCTTTTTTCTCACGAAACGGATTAACACTGAAAAACAAACAACTATATGACTTTTCCCTTTAGCGGTGGTAGCTCATTGTGTTAACCTTCTGCATCTCACCCAGTCTTTCAAGGGAGGGATATTAAAACCAATGACTTTCCCTACCTTAACTGCAACCCACCACAGTCGACTAACTACAGATATTAACTTCACTAATTATTTCAGAGGTACAATAAGTCTTTCATGAAACAGACCCAAGTCATTTCTCCTAACCCAAAAATCTGCGGTCGATCTTAGAACTCTGCAAGTGAGCAGACGCTGACACGCACTGAGCGATAGGGACTGGATTATTGTGTAATATACCGGTTCCTGTGGGTCAGCAACTGAAGACCTCACATCGCCTGAAAAGATAGATCCAGTGGAATGGTAAAACTTTTTTGCCCCAGTTTCCTGAAATGTCAATCAGGTCCTTGCTAACTTAAGCACCTAATAAAGAATGGTAAGGGGTAGCAACCGCATCCCAAAAATACTTGCTGGGAAACAGATCAGCAATCTCTGCTTGCAGCCCCACTTACTTAGGGGAAGAGGAATATGTAATAAAAAAATGATTCTCTCTTTCTCTCTCTTTATATATATATATATATATATATATATATATATATATATATATATATATATATATATATATATATATATATTACTAACAGGACCTCATTAAAACTGGATGGTATCTAGCGGAGATATTTATTCAAAATACCATCCAGTTTTGATGAGGTCCTAATAGTAATTGTATTAATGCACAGAACAGTCGTGTAAGTGATAAAGTTATATATATATATATATATATATATATATATATATATATATATATATATATATATATATATATATATATATATTATATGTGTATATATATGTATAGGAAAAATTAAAATCATCAAGCAGAGCCCGCAAAACTACCCATGAGGGACAATAGAAAATCCAGGTCCAAATCCGCAAAAAATCCTAGCCAAAGCCCGGGAAAATCAAAACCAATATCTCTGAGTTAAAATCGGGAAAACCAGAAGCCAAAACCCGGACACAAGACTAAACGGCAAAAACACACACACAGAATAACCCAAATCTTGAGTAGCCAGAGTCAAAAACAGAAAACCGCTCAAATCCTGGCCAAAACCTCGAAAAATTCAGCAAAAACCGCGAAAATCTAAAGAAAAACCAGCGAAAATCCTAAGCCGAACCAAAACACTGGGTCAAACTCGAATCAAAATCAGCTAAAAACATGAACCAAAATCTTTAAGAAAAACCGCTAAATCAAAACCTACTAAGAATCGAAGCCAAAAACCAGCCATCTGTCAGTAGCATCTCAAAATAATAACCTACACGGCCATGTTTCTCAGTCAAGTGAAGATAATGACCGCAGGTACCACATGGGTGTGACGTAAGCGTGGGAGAATGCGTCAGCCCAGACGGGCCTTGGAGAGCGGGCTGTGAGAAGCCCGAGCGACAAAAGTGATGCATGGCTTAGTGACCGTGACTAGACCCTCTTATCTTGCAAAATGTGTGCGCCTTTCAAGATTTATATATTTAGTGGACGTCAAAACAATATATGTACTGTTAATAATAATGATTTCTCTCTCTCTTGACACTCACACACACACAGACACACTTGTGTAAATGTGTATAAACTGTGTGACTGCGAGTGTAGTAACCTCTATGGCAGTAATGTAGGAACATTTACGATCGTAAGTATATAATATTTGATATTGGTAGTGAACTGGCATACATATTATTACAAGGAGATACATAACAAATGAGAGAGAGAGAGAGAGAGAGAGAGAGAGAGAGAGAGAGAGAGAGAGAGAGAGTGTTACCAAAACCAAGTGTAAATAAAAAAAAAAAAAGATACGAAATCAATCACAAATTACTTGAAGGCAGGGCACGGCAGTAGGTTGGGCGTATGGTCAACTGGCAAAAAAGGCAGGGGTGGAGGGATGGAGACTAAAAGGAATGAGATAGAAGAGACCTTTATACATAGGACCTTCTAATGTCCAACGCTCCTTAAAAAAAAGTGAAAAAAGGGTTGGTGGGAGGGTGGGGTAGGGGTAGGAGACTACTTTCTAGTTAAAGGGTAACGTGGCGGTTATTTTCATCATGGTAATGGCTGTAGAAGAACTATTCACTGGGGCTTTTCATCTTGTCCTGTTTTCACGGTGGCCGAGTCTTAGCTTTTTATACTTTGTTTTATTTTTCATGCTCCTTTTGTTTACGTTCTTTGCACGTTTTGTTGTTGTGTATTATCAACAGTATCTTCATTAATACCGCTACCATCGAAAATATATAAACGGTAGAAGAGAATAATGGTGTATACGAATAACAAGTGGTGAGTAAAGCCCCCTTAAGCCATGATAGTAGCAGCAAGAGTATTAAATGAAACTCGTTTCCGTAATCATTACCATTATGATAATTATTATTGTCAGCTGAGCACCGTAGAACTAACATCATCTATAATCTTTGGCCATTACAATAATTAACTTCGTCAATATTACTAAAGTTCAAGTAACCAATACTTAAACAACTTGCCCCAAATATTTTCAGCGTTCCATTCTTTGTAGTTATTATTGTTTTTATTATTATTATCATTAACATAGTTAACATTATCATAAATCCTTCTCCTCCTTTATGGCTTCCTCGCAACACCCGTCAGGTCACATCGTACCAGTTACCGCGTGGAAATCGGAATCCGCTAAGGATTGCACGGTTTAGTCATTCTTTCGTTTCTTCTACAGTCAAGCTTCGTAATTCTCTTTTCATGTTTGTGTTCCCTGAATTATAACCTTTCTTCTTTAAGATGCACACAGCGCTCTCTCGTTTCCTTCGTGGTTAAGCCCGACCCTTCTCCTTTCCCTGTATTTTTTTTTTTTTTAACGATCCTAGACAAGAAAATGGTATAAGTTGTCCGCTCTATTGTCCTTTGCTCTAAAAAATTGCGACTCGTAACAACTTCGGAAACTAGAAAAAGAAAGCACAAAATCAACGGTTAATTCCTGGGTAAAACGAAAGGCGAATACACGTCCATTAGTGATGATAAAACACCTTTGTTCTCTGAAACCTCCCAGAGAAAAAAAAAAAAAATTTATTTTTGTTTTTACTTCAAGATAATGGCGAGCGAGTCCCGATTGTTCCGATGTAGCCTATCATTGCGTACCCGAGAGGGTTGTGAAAAAATAGTTTTGAGAAGGGAAAAAAAGCATAAGCAAGGGATAAAGGCTCAAAAGAATAAAGAGGAAAAATTTAGTGAAAAAGGAAAATTAGTGTAAGGAAGGGGTTACGGATTCAGTGATTATAAGGAAAAAATGTTATTCTGAAAAGGAAAAAACAAGTAGGCTGTGAGCAAACAGTATAGACGGAGAATTACACGAAAAGAAATTAATTTACTTTCGAGAAAGAAAAACTATGTAACTAAGGGATACGGGTTGGGAGTGTGATTAAAAGAAAATAAGTTTAAAAATGCGAGGTATATGCAATCTCTGAGGGAGTTTAATACTAAGCACCCACCTGTATTACAGGCTTCAGAATTATTATTTTTCAGGGATTAAAAACACGTTCTTTGTGTCTGCTTTAATTTGGGGTAAGACCACCGGACTGATCATGGTATAAAGAAGTGTCTACATTTGAATATTTCTTTACATAAATTCTTTGTAGCTGAAGAGGAACTTGGAGGAGGTCGAAAGTTCCTGTAATTTCTGATCTCCTTCGAATACACGTACTTCTGTAAATGCCTTTTTTTTTTATACCCAAAATAGCTATTTTTATTGAATCGTCGTGGCACTGATATTAACTAGAGCTGGGAGCACGGATGTGACAGCGCAACCCTTTGGGAACAAATACATGCCTGTCAGATAGAAAATTCAGAAGGCTTGGCACACCACCTAAGAGACTAGCTGATAATAGCCTAAAACGTTGAAAATCGTCACTTTACAGAATCTCTGGAATTCAGTAACTGTACCTTTCTTCTGCCTAGCCTTGGAATTTTCCTCATGCTTCTGTATATTCTAATTCTCATAATTTTTCTTACTTTCAAAGGCAGTAAAATCTATCGCTTTCTTGGGGGGGGGGCACCTAACCTCCACTCTTCTTCACTCCTTTTCCTTATTTCCCTCGGCCTGGGCTAGAAAAGGCCATTAGATTGTCCGTCCCACTGACCTTTGCCGTCCGATAACAGGCCACTTAACTTAATACATAGGTATTATGAATGTTCTGTTAAGGCGCTTTTTCAGTGTAGTAAGCTTAATTTCGGCAAATATTTAATTTAACGTCGACAAGCAACGTTATTTTGACGTCAGGAATAGTATAAATCAATTCAGAGGGCCAGTAGATTAGCGCAAAAAGTATACAATAAATGAATAAAACATAAGGTATGCACAAAAATGATGCCCTACCCTATATAATTGCGTTTATTGCGGACCCTTACAGCCAACATGTGAGACTTGCTGTATATACGAAATAGCATCATAAAATAATAAATACAACTCTTGTTGCAAAAAACCAGATTTAATTATCATCCACTCTGTTGCTTTCAAGTTCCTCGTTGTCTTCCACTCAAGCTTACATAAGACTCCTTTAATGATTTTTTATGAGGTTGCTAGCCCCGTGAATGTATGGTCACCTGCGAGGTAATTAAATCAAAATAAAAAAAAATCAGCTATTGCTGGTCTCAGTCGCACGTTTCTAAGCACTGATTTTTGGGACGAGGTTGCAAGCGTGCAAACTAATGTTTTGAGGTAAACAAACAGCATCAAAACTTGCCGCTAAAGTGTTAAGTACGAATGATGGTATATGCATAAATACAAGTTTACATTAATGATCTACATGATATATATCATCCCATTTATTTTATCCTATTATTATTGATGTTGTTCCTAACGTGCACTCATTGTTAAGGAAGAATGCCATTAACTTCCCTCCTGGTTGAGCGCCACTCATTATCTCCTGGTTAGAGCAGGGCATTAGAATGCCCATCCCCTTAACTTCTGGATAAAAAAAAAAAAATCTGCATCAAGGAAGCTTCTACAAAATGGAATGCACACATTTCTTAGGTATCTTCCACAAATGTGAATGCCCATTTACTACGCAATCTCCCAGTGAATACAATCCATCACTAAAAAAGCTTTGATAGAATAAAAAGCTCCTCACCAACAAATCTTCCATAAAGCAGGATGGCTGGTATTGGGCAAGCTCCCATCAAAGAGAACCCCTATTAAAGGCTAGCTTTCACAAAGCAGAGGGCCTAGTATTAACCCATACTTCAAAACTATCCACCCGCCACATAATTATGGGTTACGCTAAGGACTCACCTCTCGATTCTCTGTAACCATCTTGTAAATACGATCAATAACACAACTCATAATCATAAGCATGGCTGAGAATAAGATTAAATTTATTTGTTTATCAAGTACACACACACATACATACACACGTGTGTATATGTATATGCACATATGTATATATGTATATATACATATATACACATATATATTATATTTATGTGTGTGTGTGTTAGTGACTAAAAGAATAAGATTGTGAAGGTTAATAGAAACCAGGAAGATGGTGAAATGATGAAAGAGTGGACGCCGCTGATTCCTAAAAGTAATTTGGAGTAATTATACAAGGTGATGGAAGGATGAGCGAGGAGGTAACACAAAATAGGTGAAGTACTAAAGGTGTGTAAAAAGCATGGGATGTTTAACAAACTCTCATTTATGGAAGTGAAGTGTGGTTGTTGAATTAAGTGCATAGAAAATTTTTTTGAAGCAGTTAAGGTGAACTGTTTGTGTAGCATAATCAGCATTAGAAGAACTGACAGGGTGAGAAATGTGATGATACACAGAAATGATAAAATGATTAGCGCAGATGAAAATATCAATCAGACTATTCTGAGATGTTTCGATCATGTAGAAAGAATGGACGATGACAGGCCAGCGATAGGGGTGTAAAAGTCACAGGTGTTAGAAAGGAGATGAAGACCTAGAAAAGGTTGATTAGAAGCTATAAACGAGGTACTGGAAAAGAAGGGCCTTCATATTCAGGAAGGAAAAGAATGTATACAAGATTACAAGATGGGGGTACAGGGCTTAGTATGTCACTGTATGTGTGTGGAGGTTATTCATACTACTAATGAGCCTTCTGTGTAGGTGTAAGAAGCAGCTAATGCTGTGGATGATTTACTGCGCACAGTGTTCAACCACGATTCTGCTATCAAATCATAAATGCGACAGTGACCATTGTGTTGTTTTCCTCTGGAGTCATAACTGTTAAAGGAAATGACTTATTGCTGCAAAAAGAGTATATATATATATATATATATATATATATATATATATATATATATATATATATATTATATATATATATAGACATAGACACACACACACACACACACATATTAGCTAACTGGCAATCACAAGACTGTGGTAGCCGGACACAGCTATTCAGGGTGCTATTGCTACCCACTGGCCTGTATCATGGGAACTAATGAAAAAGTGTTTCTTTCAGAATTCGAGCTCTGACTCTCTCGCTCGTAAAGCGAATATCGTGACCGCTAAAAAAAAAATTGGACAAGATGATGTATTGAGAAAACCCTTCCATGTGGACAAAATTCGACAGAAAAACGTAGGTCGTGTCATCCAAACCGGAGTAATATCAGATGACAGCAATGCTGTACTGAAGTCATTGAAAAATTCATTCAAAAAGTGAAATAAAACTAAACAAACTCAAGTTTACTCTCCAGACTGGAGAGTAAACTTGAGTTTGTTCAATAATAATAATAATAATAATAATAATAATAATAATAATAATAATAATAATAATAATAATAATAATAATAATAATAACAATAATAATAATAATAATAATAATAATAATAATAATAATAATAATAATAATAATAATAATAATAAGAAGAAGAAGAAGAAGAAGAAGAAGAAGATCCTCTCTTGGGCATGTCCTGTTACAAAGTATGGCTGCATCACTGCAGCAGCCATCCTTTTTCACAGGAAATAATAATAATAATAATAATAATAATAATCATAAAGGCAACACCCCCAAAGAGGTCTGTTCTGCAACAACAGCTTCCGGTCCGAAATTCGTTCAATTGAATGAACTAATAACAATAACGAGCGTCATCATCGAAACAAACCCCACTCCGTTTCCAACACGAAAACAACAATTAAATAACGGTGCTGCAAAGATCCACCAGTCCGGAACGCCCCACAGCTGAACCACTTTTCGTTGAAATCCCGAGTGAAAAGCCTTTGCGAAGAGGCCTCGTGACTCAAAATACCTTTTAGCTTTTAGTTCCGTTGACTTCAGGTGGCTCAGTTGACTTGTGTGTGTGTGTGTGTGTGTGTTTTTTGAGGGGGTGGTGAAGGGCAATGCATCCGAAAAATACAGGTAAAGGGGAGAGAGAAGGGAAGAAGGCACGGCTTCAATAACCACAAAGGAGGAGACAGGCGTGCTTATTTAAAGAATAAAAGGTTATACAATTTCAAAGCTTGTGATCCATGAGGTACCGGTCTCCTCAGAATGAATTTGGCCCGTCTATAAACTACGCGTTGTCCGTGTACACAAGTATTAGGATTTTTTTTTTTTTTTTTTTTTTTAGTAAAGTTGTTGATACGGGCTTCATTCACGACTGCAGTTGCGCAGGATTTGATGGCGTCATACGGATGGGTGCTTGTCCTAATTTACCTTGCCGCTGAAGGAAGCGGTTCCATGGATAGCCAATGGCAGCTACCGGACTTAAGATATCTTGCCTTAGGCAAGAACGCTAGAGGCCTAAGTGCAATGGTTTGGAAGAGACACAATAACAACATGCGATCCTGCTGAGGCAACCAATTGCCAGCTTTCCATTAGCAGTAATATTCAAAGGAGTAAATCACATATAGCTTATTCGGCTCTGAGCTTTAGTTTCTAACAGCGAATCCCAATTTTTTAAACTGCATCTTCTTTTTTTTCATGACAGCCACAGTATAACTAACAGTGTCAATTTGGTTGCTGTGGAATTTACTTGTGGAAAATAGTTCTTAAATGTGAATCCAAAACCCGGAGGGATAGCCACCCAAAATGACCTTACCTAGAATGGGGTAAGATCTGTGTGAATGCCAATACGCCGGGCAGCTACTCATCTTTATTTTAGTCGAAGTTGTTTTACATCTTACATGAGTAAACATAACTTTTAAAACTTGTTTTGATGGAAGGGTTCTGTCTATAAAACAGGCGTCGCAGCTTTCAGGGTTATCGACGAAGTGGAAACTAAGGGGCTACACAGCACTAATTTTTGTTTCTTCCTTGTCTACTTTCCTAAGGGACTCGGCTAAATTAGAACACTGGGAAAATCAGTTAAAGAAGTACTATGCAAAAGCCGTTGGAACAGGCGGCCTAATGCCCTAGTCTAGCCCAGATCCAAGAGAAGCAAGAAAAACTGGAGGAGAAGGAAAAGGAGGATTCCAATCGACCGTGGAGGGAAAAACGCAGAGTAACTTTTACCTCGTATGTTGACTGGCCATATATATATATATATATATATATATATATATATATATATATATATATATATATATATATATATATATATATATAAAAGGCAACGAACTGACGCACGAAAACAACATATAGAAACAAGATGCACGTATATAAAATTAGTATTACAATAACAGGTTCATCACATATACAATTATTGAAAATAAATAAAATATCCTTGAAAATAAAATAAAGTTACAATAAATAAAAGCGCCTAAAGCCATAAAACACACTAAAAGCAAGAAGTGTTCGTAAATCCAGCGCCCCGGTGATGGCAAATTCCTATTTAACCTCTGACCTCTAAGTATGACCATGACCTCGCTCTGTCCGTCGGCTTCATTAGTGGATTACGCATGTCAAATGTGAACTCTCTATCTGGCGTAGCTCAAAAGCTGTGGACAAGATTAAATTTCTATTTGGCCTTTGACCTATAAATATGACTTTAACTCTTGGATCCACCACTATAAAATGTTGAATCCAAATCACCAGCAGATGGTACCTATAAAATTCTAAGTCCATATCTCAACAGACATTAAAATTATAGTACTTTGAACAAAAAATATATACATAGAGATCCGACAAGCAGAAAGACAGGTTGATTACTAGATGACAAAGCAAGGCAAACTTGCAGCACAATGAAAAAACATATACAAACAATAAAACATCAAAAATAAAAGATGAACAAAAACTTATTGTAACAAAAACTTAATGTAACTTAAATCACAAAATATACAACAATTACATCGCATGTGCTACGTACTGAAAATACGTAAAATCTGGACAAGAACATAATATAAATGACCGAAAAAGAAAGGCTGCACGAAAACAAAATGTATATTAAGAAAAAATAGAGATAAACACAACCAATCAACCGGCCCATCATCAAAATAGATTGCCAGGTGATGCTAGGCGTTAAGTAGACCGCGTGAAATCGTGCTTAAAGGTTGTTGGACCAAAAACCGAATGTAACATAACGGGGCGAATTTCTTTGTAATTGTTAAGGAAATTTTGCTTATCATCGGAAAAACTGCCTTCTTAGAGACTACAGTAGTTTGTATTCTATAATACAGATAAAATTCTGTCGTACAGAAAACATTTTAGATTGTGTGGTAGAAAGTATGTACTTTTTATAAAACTCATCATAATTTTTTTTTAGAAAAAGCAGTACCGTATTAATAATACACATTACTAGTACAAAAAAGTGTTACGTTAAAAGTTCCTCGGATAAATTGTATTCTTTTAAAACTTCTTGAAGAAATTTAAAAAGACATTTCTTATCAACCCGGTATTTTATTTTTCAATTCATACTACCCATAAGTAATATAATACCTGGAGATACAATTCTTACAGGAGAGTTATAATATTACTATTGAATGCCAGGAATTTTATCAACATTTCTTACTAAACGCGGAATTAACGTTTCTTGTAAGGAACATTATTACAATTGGAAAACGTTCGCATTCTCTACAAAAAGAGGAAACTTGCATCCTCTCAAGTATTTTATACCTTATAGGATTGTTATATGTTACAAGTAAATAGAGAAAATGTGTTTATTCCCGTTCCTTGCCTTAGGCAAATTTACATAGGACTAGCCGTACCAAGCATTCTCCGGTATTACAGGGTAATGTAGAGCTAGCTGGAATTCAAGAGAGAGAGAGAGAGAGAGAGAGAGAGAGAGAGAGAGAGAGAGAGGAGAGAGAGAGAGAGAGAACTGTCTTCTCAGTTCAATGCCTATCAATCAGATATTTGCTACAGAGAAAGAATGAAAGAGAGAGTCTTATCAACTCAATGCCTAAAAATCAGATATGAGAGAGAGAGAGAGAGAGAGAGAGAGAGAGAGAGAGAGAGAGAGAGAGAGAGAGAGAGAGAGCCCTCGCTATGCGAGTGATTTGTTTGTTTAGTTCCAGTAAAAATGAGATAAACTAGAGAAAAGAGGAAGAACCGGATGATTCTGGCCTTTCACTCGTATTGTTCTAGAGAGAGAGAGAGAGAGAGAGAGAGAGAGAGAGAGAGAGAGAGAGAGAGAGAGAGAGAGAGAGAGAGAGTCTTATTTTTCATTCAGTTCTTACAGATCACAAAATTCACCAAGGAGAGGAAAAAAAAGAGAGAAAAGGAGAAATATCCTTTCTGACTAAATGTTATTTTATAATTCTTTACCAAGTGGACGAAAGGGGACGACTTCATATTTAGTTCCTCTATCTCAGAGACTCTGAGAGAGAGAGAGAGAGAGAGAGAGAGAGAGAGAGAGAGAGAGAGAGAGAGAGAGAGAGATACGTTCTATCACCATGCAGTCCATCTGTTATTTTACGGATGAATTCCCTCCGTAAATAATTACACTGAGCATATATTTATATATGCAAAGCACCAGTTTTCATTTCCAGAATTTTTAACCCCAACATATGTGACCGATTGCTGTAAAAATAAAAAAATGTTTATTCTATATGGCAGACGAGGAGTTACAATAACCTATATATAAATTTCTCCTTGTCCCGGCCGTCATAAGGTCGAGAATGCCGTGTCAACCAAACCTGCGGAGGAAGGGGAGGGCAGAGGATGGCACTAACAAAGTGTTTTCAATGGGAGTAAAATATGAAATTCATTTCGCTCGTACTTCCATTACTACGTGAAGTGAATAGTCCTAAAGTTGCTATTCTACAAATGTAATAGAGAAAATGTACTGAGTTTATATATATATATATATATATATATATATATATATATATATATATATATATATATGTGTGTGTGTGTGTGTGTGTGTGTGTGTGTGTACCTGGTAGGGAGTTTATCACTAAGCCAGGCATAGGCCTAGCAACGTCATCCCAAAATAACTGATAACTGCTTGGAACCTGCAGGGTAACACCCATTTTAAAGGGAAAGTATATAATTCCGTATGTTTTTATATATGCATATGTATGGATGCACGTATGCATATGCATATGTGTATATATGTACATACATACATATGTATATTTATGCACGCACGATTGTATACTGTACCGATTCAACGGTATTTTGTGATGATGTTGCTAGGCCCATACCTGGCTCAGCGCTCAACTACCTACCAGGTACACAATTCACTACTTAAGCCATCTGAGGCAGAATGGGTTTTCACACATGACTAAAGTGGTACAGCTCGACCGAGAACCGAGCTCGACCTCCTCAGTAGTAAGGAGAGAGAGAGAGAGAGAGAGAGAGAGAGAGAGAGAGAGAGAGAGAGAGAGAGATTAATCAGGGCCCACAAGTCGTATTTCCTAACCATCCAGAACTGTCAATGCAAGATATATCACTCCAAGGCTTCCCAAACTCGTCCAGCTTATCAGGCTAGTACTACACTTTCCACAGTAAGCAATTTGACATGACACCACACCCGGTTGTGGAACGTGGAGTATTTCCTAACCCCTCACCTCTCTCTCTCTCTCTCTCTCTCTCTCTCTCTCTCTCTCTCTCTCACGTAATCAGTTACCTATAGTGCACACACCGAAAAGAAACCAAAGACGAAGATAATAACGATGAAAGAGGCTTAAATAATTATAGAACATTGGCAAATCCATGCTCCGGCAAACGATTCTTGTACAGATTGCGTCTGGAGTCCCCGTAAGGAAAACTCCTCCAAAATATGAAAATGAGGCATCCTCACTGGTAAAGCAGTTAAGACAAACTACTACTACTACTACTACTACTACTACTACTAATAATAATAATAATAATAATAATATAAACAAATAAATGAATAAATAAATAATACATAAATAAATACCGTAACAAGATTCGAACCTGCAATCAAGGTCTACAGTCAGACGCCTTCTCAGCTAGGCAACAGGATGCTGCTGCTGACTGAAACGTTTCACGTAAATTATATTTTCGTTAGCAAATCCCGTTGATTAAGAACCCCTGTAAATGAAATGTACGTTTTTAAAAGCATTTTCATTTTCACGTCGTTACTTCGATACATACTTTAAGCTGCAACGCAGCCGCTTGACTACGTTCTAAAATATCCAAGTGGGTTCCATGGTTACTATATATATATATATATATATATATATATATATATATATATATATATATATATCCTGTTATTTTAAATGAATTCCTTGTATAGGCCTAGAGATAAACAACCTTGTTTAGACTTGACCAAACCAAGAATGTTGCATTTGGAAATATAGGTCTATTATATGAACAATTAAGTTGATAACATAGATTTGGCCTATACCGTTAAATAAAATTGTTCAAGTTATCTACACAATCCTTATTATAGGTCTATTTTGAACACCAAATGACTATTGTAGCTCTTGGTAATGTAGTTATATTATTGTAAATGATATAATGAATAACTGATATTAGCCTATAGTATTAAGTTGTAAAATTATAGGTCTCACATTCAAAAAACCAAAACCAGAAAACGTTAGGAAGGGTATATAGGGTAAAGTTTACAAAATGAATAAAAAAATTAATTTTAGTTTTCTGTAAAAGAAAACTACTGTGCCGGCTTTGTCTGTCCGTTCGCACTTTATTCTGTCCGCCCTCATATCTTAAAAACTACTGAGGCTAGAACGGCTGCAAATTGGCATGTTGATCATCAACCCTTCAATCATCAAACGTACCAAATTGCAGTCCTCTAGCCTCAGTAGTTGTTATTTTATTTAAGATTAAAGTTAGCCATAATCATAATCATAGGCCACAACCGGCCTTTGGTTAAAATTTCATGGGCCGCGGCTCATGCAGCATTATACCGAGGCCACTAAAAGATAGATCTAATTTCGGTGGCCTTGATTATACGCTGTACCGGCTGTACCGAAAACCGAAAAACTCGATTGCGACGAAAAAACTTCGTCGCATTTATTACTTGTTTAAATTTTAATATCGATATTCAGAACTTAAAGTAAGCGTAGAGTCTGTTTAGAATTTCGTCTCCTGAAGTGTGATATTATGTCCATAAACAATCTTGGAGCTGAATTCTTGAAGTTATGGCCCGGGATCATCCGTTCACGGACTAATGTGCTAGGCCTATGAGACGTATCGTTAATCATAAATATCTGATAAAATTCAGACAGCTGACGTGTGACACACACACACACACACACATGTGTGCGTGTGTGTATTTATATATATGTATATATATATCACGTCAGCTGTGTGTCCGAATTTCATCAGATATTTACGATTAATAAAACGTCTCATAGGCCTAGCACATTAATCCGTGAACGGATGACCCCGGGCCATAACAACAAGAATTCAGCTCCAAGATTGTTTATAGACATGATATCAAACTTCAGGAGATGAAATTCTTCACAGACTCTAAGCTTACTTTAAGTTCTGAATATCGATATTAAAATTTAAAATCTAATTTACCGATTCATTTCGTAAACTTTGTACTATATACCCTCCCTAACATTTATCGGCTTTGGTTTTTGAATTTGAGACCTATAATTTTAAAACTTACTTAATAATGTAGGTTCATATTAATATTCATTATATAAATTACAATAATATGCCTATATTACCAAGAGTTACGATAGTCATTTGGTGTTCAAAATACACCTATAAAAAGGACTGTGTGGATAACATAAACAGTTTTGTTTAATAGTATAGGCTAAACCCATATTAGTTATTAATTCTACTGTTCATATAATAGGCCTATATTTCCAAAGGCAACATTCTTGTTTAAGTAAAGTCTAAACAAGGTTAATATTTACTTCTATGTCTATGTAGAGAACTCATTTTAAAATAACAGGTCTATATTATGACACTAATCCTCGTCACGGCAGATCCTAAGAGCAGAGCAACACGCGTCAGTTAACGACGCAAAACTTGTCAAGGGACACAAATCCTTGAGACATCATTACCTTGCAGGATCCTACAGGATCCTTTCTTCCTTTTTGCCTCAACTCCCACACGCGCACAGGTAAAAGGTGCTCAGGTGAATAGCTCATCCTACGGCAAATACGCTACGAAAAATCGAGCAAAAATCAGAGCAGAATACTTCAAAATTCACTAAACACTCACCTAAACATCTTAAGGTGAAGCAAGTATCTTCTCATGTATCAACTGCTACCCATGACGTAACTGCCAAATTCAATGTGATACAAACACGGCCGGCGCAAGAACACGTCCTCCTACTTACAACAGTGAAAGTCAACTGAGAAGCGAGAAGGTGAGGCGAGGACGACCGCCGACATCATGAAGCTCCTCTTCCCGGGAGAGAGGAAGTTGCCAGGTACGTATTTTAAGGGTTTTTTCTTAACTACAGTTACCATGACTTATAATCATTCACTTACTAAAATTTTATAATAAATCATAAATGTGATTTGTGCTACAGAAGTACCACACTTATAGCTTCGCCACATGATAACTAAATCTCAAGGTAAATGCATTGCTTGAAAATTTCATTCAAACAGTTGCAGTAAGTCACCAGCAGGTAGGTCAACAAGAATTCGAATCAACAGGTGTTTTCAGAAAATGGGATTGGACACATAGCCACTTGGATTTCAAAAGCGTACTTCAATAACAAAATATACCACAAAATTAGTGTAAAGCACGCTTGAACCTTTAACCGTGAAACAAAGATACTACAAAATCATCGCAGTTCTAAGCAAAAATAATCTCAAAAGACAAAGCCACTTCAGTGACCGCAGTGCGAAAGAGAACAAAGTAACAGATTGGCGTTTAAAGCCTGAATAAATCCCAATGACAATACGCCCTGACTAAATAAAAAGTGAAATCCAGTCGGTAACTGAATTGAACAATCGCTTCAGTCCCACGGGAAAGTAAACTCACTGCAATGCATAGTACACAAGAGAAACTGCTCCGAATCCTTTGTGAGGGCGACAGTATTTTCATACTTCACGAGGCATGCAATATTACTTTCACTTGTGCGTTACAAGTTCTTCGTGAAGGATAACGTAATGAGATAATATGGTAACTAGCATTGCTGTGCACGGAACATGAGAGGGAGAATTTTATGAATGTCACGAAATGGAGTTCATTAACGCCTCTTGTGTATAATCTCTCAGCTGAAAAATTATTATAAATCTTACAACAGCGCCACTGACTACTATGAATAACACTAATTATTTTATTATTAATATTATCTGTATTAGTAAAAATGACACGGATTAATATTATAGTAAAAATAGTTAACAATGCTTGTATAATAAAAAATAATAATGACAATAATAAAAATGTCGATACTTAAACAAGCTCATCGAGTGGAAAAAGTTAGCAAACTAACCACAAAAACAAGTCTGCTACTCTACTACCTTAAGGCATGAAACCGGTCTACAACAGACTTCACTAGTTACGTCATCATGTAAAGTTTATGAATGAAGAGTGTACTGCGCGCTCTTCTCCACTGTCAACTAGTTCACAACAGACTTAATTGTTAATGTACAACAGACTCAACTGTTAATGTCAGCATCTTCATTAGTGGCAGATATGGCTGTGGTAGCAGCAGAACGAGGAGACAAAGGTACTGGGCGTGCTAGACAGCAAAACTTCCTAGCACATCATAAATAGCAATGATCTATGAAGCCATAGTAGTAGTGGTATCTACCAATTTATTTTATATCAAGTGTTCCCTATTACAGAATTGTGATTTACAACATACTTTTCACAGTAACGTTAACGTACAGTTCATATACCGACACTGTACGGGGACTTACGGCGGTAGCACATGCGTGATTTCTCTCAGCATCTTGTGATGCTTTGTCCCGATAAAAGACACATAGGCCTAATCACTTTACAGTATATCAAGGTCCTTCAAATACACTTGGAGTATATTCGAAGGAGCTGGCCGTAAATAGGAACCTGCGCAATTTGCAGAGTAACATCTTCGGAATGGTAGCAGGTACCGCCTGGTGCTTAATTCACTGATTAGTCAATTAAGCCTCGATGGATTTTTTTTAGAAATAGGGGCCCGAGACATTTCCCCACCGCGGGATTAACTCCGGTCTCTTGCGTTGAGGCTGTTGGTGAAGTGTCTTACCCCTTCTCTACCACGTCTGCAACTCCGTACAGTCAACAACCTAACGGTTGCTAGATCACTGTTTAGATGAACAGAGGCACAATGAATTTTAACGGAACAGGACAGTCGTTCTGCCTCGTTTGGAACTTGGGGCCTTTCGCTGGTGATGCGAGGATACTGAACAATGAACTACATATATAAAATATAATAAGAGACAAAACAGAAGGGTCTTGTTGGAAGTTAACCTAGTAATGACTTGAGGAGGAAAGAAATAACTTGTTGGTCGGGCAGGGTCTCTTGATCCACACCAGGCCTCCTATTCCTTTTCACGCCTTACCACACTTAAGAAAAGAGCCCATGCTGGCATAAGGACGGTCTGATTTCAGCCAACCAACCATAAACAGAGCCAATAAAAGAAGTACGAGAGGATACATATTTAAAAACAGCACAAATAATCATAATTGCCACACTCGATAAACCAGAAAAGAGCGAAGAAACTAGAAAGCACTGACAACAACATTCGCTTGCAAGAATCTAAAAGTCACTTACCAAGAGGTGAAAGGAACTTAACATAAACTAAAACTTAAATATAACAACAATAAAATGCGTTATGTATAACATGCACGAATAAGAAATTACGGCTGAACTGAGTCATTAGTAAAAAGGTCAAGAATAACATAAACATATAACAAATTAAGACTCAGTGAAAAATAGAACAGACATTAAAATTCCACGGCAGTAAAAATAAGTTATGCAATAAGGAAACTGGACAGAAATGATCAAAATACCACGAACGAACCACTCAGGAAGATAAATATAACACAGAGAGAAAGGAGGGAATAAATAACTCGGAAAAATACATTAGAATCGCCCGTAACAGGACATCGGGTGCCAAAGAATGATATATTTCAATATGCGTATCTCGAAAGAACACACAAGCAAATTGTTGCGTGTCCGGAGCGATATGCTCCGTAGTTATGAAATATGATGCAGGGTATGAAGGCTATGAAAGGGATGGAGACACTGCAGCGTAAGCGTCCCTTTGATACGGCAATAAAGACTCAGGGGATCTTGGGACTAGGGAGGACTCGAAGGAAAGAGAGCAGACGGGAAAATGAAGGATCCTTTGCAAGGAGGGAAACAACGAGAACCTTCGAAAAACTAAAAAAAAAATTTCTTCGCTCAGAAAATAAAGATCAGTATTATTAGCTCCCCGTAGGAGGGTAGTGCCGTCAGTGCACCTCACGCTCTGCACTGTAGGCATTACTTAAGAAGGTTCTTTGCAGCGCCTCTTCGGCTCCTAGCTGCAGGCCTTAGCCTCCCTTTTACTATACCTCCGTTCATATTCTCTCTCTTCCATCTTACTTTCCACCCTCTCCAAACAACTGATTCGTAGTGCAACTGGGAGGTTTTCCCTCTGTTACACCTTCAAAAATTTTTACTGTCAGTTTCCGTTTCAGCGCTGAATGACCTCATAGGTCCCAACGCTTGGCCTTTGGCCTAAATCCTGTATTCTAGTCTATTTAGTATCATTAACTCTCAAAAAAAAAGCAGAAAGGAGGCGATGAGAAAAAAAGATTCTGTGCTCAGGAAATAAAGATCAGTATCATTAACTCTTCAAAAAAAAAGTAGAAAGGTCATATTTTCTTAAAAAAAAAGTAGAAAGGTCATATTTTCTTCAAAAAAAAGTAAAAGGTTATATTTTCTTCAAAAAAAGTAGGTCATATTTTCTTTAAAAAAAAGTAGAAAGGTCATATTTTCTTCAAAAAAAGTAAAAGGTTATATTTTCTTTAAAAAAGTAGAAAGGTCATATTTTCTTCAAAAAAAGTAGAAAGGTCATATTTTCTTCAAAAAAGTATAAGGTTATATTTTCTTCAAAAAAGTAGAAAGGTCATATTTTCTTCAAAAAAAAGTAGAAAGGTCATCTTTTCTTCAAAAAAGTAGGAAGGTCATATTTTCTTCAAAAAAGTAGGAAGGTCATATTTTCTTCAAAAAAAGTAGAAAGGTCATATTTTCTTTAAAAAAGTAGAAAAGTCATATTTTCTTTTTAAAAAGTAGAAAGGTCATATTTTCTTCAAAAAATTAAAAAGGTCATATTTTCTTCAAAAAAGTAGAAAGGTCATATTTTCTTCAAAAAAGTGTAAAGGTCATATTTTCTTTTAAAAAAAGTAGAAAGGTCATATTTTCACTCGTGTTTGTGCAGCAGGATAGCTCAAGAACTGGTAAGCTTCGCATGTACGGTCAGCAGGGGACATCGACACAATTAACTTTTGGGAAAAAATCAACAAAGGTCAAGGTCACATGTTTTCAGCGGTCTCAATGCTCCATAGCCGGCTTTGTATTGATGGTACAGTTCTCATATTTTTAGTTTTCTGTAAAAGAACACTATTGTGCCGGCTTTGTCTGTCCGTCCGTACTTTACTTTGTTCGCACTTTTTCTGTCCGCCCTCAGGTCTTAAAAACTACTGAGGCTAGAGGCCTGCAAATTGGTAAGTTGATCATCCACCCTCCAATCATCAAACATACCAAACTGCAGCCCTCTAGCCTCAGTAGTTTTTATTTTATTTAAGGCTAAAGTTAGCCATAATCGTGCTTCTGTCGACGATATGGGATAGGCCACCACCGGGCCGTGGTTAAAGTTTCATGGGCCGCCGCTCACGCAGCATTATACCGAGACCACCGAAAGATAGATCTGTTTTCGGTGGCCTTGATTATACGCCATACAGAAAACTCGATTGTGCTGAAGAAAATTTGGCGCATTTTTTACTTGTTATAGGTTTTACCGGTAACTGATAATAACAAAAATAATAAATTTCACAAAGTCTGCTTGTTAAGGTCACAGAGTTAGTTATATTTTAACTTAATATATGTTATTATTATAACTCATAAAGAGAAGTTTAAAAGAATATGAACCCTAACAGCAAGCTTAAAAGAAAAAAAATATATATTATATATATATATATATATATATATATATATATATATATATATATATATATATATATATATATATATATATATATATATATATATATATATATATAAAAACGCCCCTGAAGGGAAGACATAAAAGAAAGCAAAACTGGGGAGGAAAGGATTTGAATAGCCATAGAGAAATAACAACGAATACGTGGTCTTTAGCACCCAATAAGCCACCTCTTCCCATACTACCCTTGTGGAAATCGGTAAACTTGGATCACGCGGTTGAGAGACTGTTGCGTTCTTGCTATTACAAAGCTTTGGAATTCATTTCCTGCTTCTGTTTATTCCCCCACTCTTGTTATGACCTTTCATCTGCAGTTTCCGTCAAACTTCCTTTACTCTTATTTTTCTTTTTTATTCCAGGCCTGGACTTAAAAAGATGCGAGCTAACGGGCACAATTGGCTTTTGCTCTTCAGAAATCAATACAACACAGCAATAAACAAGTTGAATGTGAGGCGTTAATAAGGAAGATTTTCTGTGAACTGAATCTTAAATTATCCACCTGTTCAGCTTTAAAAGGTCTTTATGAATGAATGAATGGATGAATGAATGACGCCACCGAGTACTATTGCTCAAGCAACTTGCTCGCCTCAGCAAATTCATACGGTTGCCACAGTCCTCCAGACCAATGACCATCAATCACGCTGGGGTCTTTGGCGGGCCCGCCTTGACAAATTGTATGGAGACCTGCAGTTGCCATAGGCTATCAGTAGCTCTTTGGGGAACCACCTCCTTCCTTCAGCAGCAAGATAAATCAAGTTAGCTTAAGGTGGGGCCATGGTAACTTCTGTCGGAGAGAATAGTGTTATTGTATGCAGTAATGATAAAATATATGGAATTTTGAAAATGTAATGTGGATCACTATAATATCGGTCAACACGAGAGCGTGCATTTTTTTTTATATCAACCGCTGTTGATTTTTATATTTACATGTAATTTCCCGTTCGCGTAACTTTTTAGTTGCTTCACTGTGGAACTCAACATTATACAAGGATTTTTTTTTATAGCATAAACAGTGTTACTGTATGTAATGATAAAATATATGGAATTTTGAAAATGCTTTTATATGTCGGCTTCAGTAAGGACACCAAATACATAGACTTCACTGCCACGGAAATCATTATCTGAATGACAGTACCGATTACCGATCAACCATCCAAAATACAGGAACAATACGCGTACCTCAGTGAAACTCACGTCGGTGAATTTACAACTAGAAAGTGCCTAAGAACGAACGAGGCAGCAAATTCGTGGTTGTGGCACTTAATTGCACTCGTAAGTAGGGGCGAGTAGGAAGAGCGATTACTGAAAGTATTGTCTTGGGGCACTTACGCATTTTACGACCTGAATAGTACTAAGAGTTCTTCTTCGCAATAAATAAAAGCTGAGTACAGTTATACCAGTTCAGACCGTAATGAGTGAGCAACTAATTGTTATCTCTTTCTTTACCGCCATCTCTCTCTCTCTCTCTCTCTCTCTCTCTTTCGTCTGTTGCTTTGTAGCTAGCGGGACAGAATGTCCGTAGAGTTATTTAATGACCCTTCATGGTATCGTCGGCGCTGGGGCTCGTGGATGTTACGCTAAAAGTTTTTCATCCCGATGGCGACTGAAATTCATTCATGAAGTATGCCTTATTATAATTTAAGGGAAGCTTCCATAATGTTATGCCTTTAGGCCCCAGTCCCTCCCTTCCTTCAAAATTGAATAAACTGTCTACCAATCACAATTTTATATTTCCAACCAAAAACTGCGTGTAATTGACAAACAAATCCTCGATTAAAATATATCTAAAGTATATTTAAAAATAAACGTATACAGAAAGCTTTCGATAATGTGTATAGTTTTATCTATAAACATATTTTTACAATTACATGACTGAGGATTTGTTTCTCCATTTCAAGACTCGTGCTACAAAGAGTATTTTTTAATTGAATGTAATGCCCAGGGAAGTTCCCCCTTGGCCCATTCTTCTCCTTCAGCCAAGTCCTGAAGGACACCACCAGTCGGTACAGGATCTCAAGCTACACGGTTGTAGGATATATCCAGCAGGTCCTGTGGGAGCGAGGCTTTTCTCACAGGACACCGTGAAGGTCAAGACAATAATAATAATAATAATAATAATAATAATAATAATAATAATAATAATAATAATAATAATAATAATTATTATTATTATTATTATTATTATTATTATTATTATTATTATTATTATTATTATTATTATTATTTGTAAAATTAAGAAAAAGACCTTCTTTAATACAGGTTTTGTTAAACAAAATGGCAGTTTCAAGAGCATTTATTTTATACAGTAAACGCTCAATTCGTCTTATCAATTGCTTTTCTTGCGCTGGAATGGTTACAAGCAATTGGCCGATATTCATATCCGGTGGTTTAGTGATGTGTAGGAGGTAGTTCTCGTGGGGTGTCGACTACTTTCGCCCTTCTCGTTAGGGCATCATTCAGGACAGGACCGCAGGATGCGTTTACTACATAAAATAAATGCTGTTGAAACTGTCATTTTGTTTAACAAAACCTGTATTATTATTATTATTATTATTATTATTATTATTATTATTATTCAGATGAACTCTCTTCATACGGAACAAGCCCACGGGGGCCACTGACTTGAAATTCAAGCTTCCAAAGAATATGGCTCCCATTAGGAAGTAAGAGAAGGTGAAGGGAAATACAGAAAAAAAGAGATCTAACTTATTAAAAAATAACAAATAAATCAATAAGTAGATAAAAATGTATTAAAATGCAAGGGGAATAGCATCAGGGTATAGTAATGCACTGCATAAGTAGAAAATTTCTTAACTTATTCGTCTTAGAAGTTTCCACCATCAGCGAGATCTGCTTTGGACAACACTTGTATTTGATATCAGTTTAACTTATCAGTAATTTATCTGCAGGAGATTTCTGGGACTGATACGGCAGTCATAGGATGAAAGTGGCAGTGACTGTTGGCTTGTATGTCTCCGGAGCCGACCTCTTTCAAGAAAAACCCTTATATTTCACAATTTTACGTACACATTTCAGTCGAACAAGGCAAAATTCCAGTAACTTGAATTACAATATAACCAAAATAAACCGTCAGCATCTAACATAAAACTGGACGAAGGTAAAAATGAACATGAAACCTCTTAAATGATTAACACATGAAGAATAAATAATGTGAGAAAATACGACAGACGACCAGGACGCTTTAATCCAGCCTGGCCAAGAGCAGTCCCACGCATGGAATACTTCGAATAAAAATGACAGTCCTAACAACCCCCGTTCAGCCCCACTCACCCCCCTCCCCGCCCCCTTTCCCTTTCCACCGGAAAAAGAAATCCTTCGCAGCGCGGATGCATGCACACGGATCCGGACTAATTGTCCATTTTTCATCCTTGCAATTAATCCGGAGATTAAAAACTAATCCTGTGTAACAAGCGTAGCGAACATAAAAAATGGGATTTCGCCGTTAATGACTAATCCTTGCTGCGTTACACAGGAGATGCGCTGCTCTCAAACTGGGCATTTTCGGAGCGCTATCGTCTGCTGCGCCTCTTCCCAATTTTTGTTTCCCTGGAACGCAAAAGAGTTACGGAGATTGTCTTTTCTATTCAGTTCTCACTTCTAATAAATCTTTTCGCGTTTGCTCCTTTCGTTGTTTAATATTTGTTGAAAATGAACCATCCTTCTTTAAATGACTAAGTAAATAAACAAAAATAAGTAGACACACACACACACACACACACACACACATATATATATATATATATATATATATATATATATATATATATATATATATATATATATATATATATATATATATATATATATATATACACTCGGCTATTCGCCCTGAGTGTCAGTTATTCCCAAGATATGATGAAATTGATATTAAATATCATTTATAGCTTAATATTTGTACATGCATATAAACACACACACATAGGCCATATATATATATATATATATATACATATATATATATATATATATATATATATATATATATATATATATATATATATATGTGTGTGTGTGTGTGTGTGTGTGTGTGTGTGTGTTTGTGTGTGTTTACATGTTTGCGTGCATGTGCGTGCGTGCGTGTCTGTCGGCATAAATTCAAGCACCACCAGCAGACATTCATGAACCTAGGATACCTGCCTCCCTTGATCGCCTCTGAACTAGCAATTAAAATTCCTACAATGATATTTTAGAACAATAACTTAAGAACCAATACACACTCTAACTCCTTACTTTGGGGAAGATTTTCACTCCATGCTTTAAAACCTGCCTGTTTTGGACAAGATGTTCGCAGTGCTTCCGCCATTACACCAACAAATCTGAAGCCACTTTACACATTTTCTGTGTAATACAAAGAGAATCATGAACTATTATTATTATTATTATTATTATTATTATTATTATTATTATTATTATTATTATACTATTATTATCATTATTATTATTATTATTATTATTATTATTATTATTATTATTACTCAGAACATGAGCTATATTCACATGGAACAAGCCCACGGGGGGCCTTTGGCTTGAAATTAAATCTTCCAACGAACATGGTGCTCATTTGAAAAAAAAGTAACAGAAGGTAATGGGAAATAGAGAAAGAAAAGACCAGTTATTAGAAAACAAAAACAAAAAATCTAAAATAACCGTTTTTATGCAGATTTGACAATCAGAGACCACAAGCTCTTGACATGATACTAATCATACGGTGGCCATCAGGAACAGAGAATTAGTGTTTCAGCTCGGCGATTCAAGAACTGATTGACCCAAGGATTTAAAACTTTGCTGGATGCCCTCGTTTTCCTGATCCCTACAACCACGTGATCTATGAAAGATTCTGCTATTAACAAACCAGATAATTTACAGCTGGCTGTCACCATTTAAGTGTATAAACTTGAGCATACCTTGATAACTGGAGTATTCGTTGACTTTAAAGACCTCTTAAAAGGTTTGGTGTTGACCTTATGTATGTATGCATATATACATACATTATAAATATATACATATATATACATATATATATATATATATATATATATATATATATATATATATATATATATATATATATATATATATATCCGTAATATGACCAGTATTGTACTGCAGACACAAAAATAAAGGAGAACGTGTGAAATCAAACGAATACCTTCACCGTCGTCACCATTCAATTTTCAATCTCCTCCCATCCCAATAAATCGTATTCTCTGCTTTAGTCCTGCATTATCCAATAAGAGTTTTTTTTTTCTAATAACTCGTGCCAGAGAGATCAAAGATGGAATCAGCGCCCCGTGCCACTCAAATTCTCAAAACTGCAATGGCTGTGTTTTGTAAATCGTAATGTACTGCATCATTACGGAATCTGCTGGCTCCCTGGTTACCGAGAACGTAATTACAACTTGGAGAGGAAAGCCTGGAAAAGTGTGCGGTCTTCTATGCATTCTTCGTAAAGAGGTTTATCGTAACACTAATGATGATTTTTATTAAATGGCTGACTGAAATGCTTGCTGTAAAGATGGAACACATGTCGAGATAGATGTGATCTCAAATAAATGGCTGACTAAGTTTTAAAAAAAAAGTATACCTTAGTTTTACCAGACCACTGAGCTGATTAACAGCTCTCCTAGGGCTGGTCCGAAGGATTAGACTTATTTAACGTGGCTAGAACCAATTGGTTACTTAGCAACGGGACCTAAGCTTATGTGGAACCCGAACTCACTATAGCGAGAAATGAATTTCTATCACCAGAAATAAATTCCTCTAACTCTTCATTAGCCGGCCGGAGAGTGGCAAACTATCATTACAAATATGAAACACAAGTTCGGATAAGTGCAGTATTAAGGAATTGGTTGATTAGGATGTTTGCTGTAAAGACAAAACACAGCCCTGAATACGTGTAGTCTTGAATAAATTGCTGATTACGAAGCCTACTGTAAAGAAGAAAAACAAGCTTGAATAAGCATGCTCTTTCTTAAATGGTTTATTGAGGTGTTTACTCTACAAATGAAACATAAGCCATATGTAAAACACAGGTAGTTTTTAGTTGAAAAAACGTGCCGTTACTACACCTGTTTATAATTATATTAAATCTTTTAGTCTTGTTCACAAGTAAATCTATTTTATAAATGCTGTCTTGTCAAAAATTAAATAAATCTCTTGAATTTTAATCTTATGAGCGAGAAAAGTGTTTGCATCAGGCCTTCACGAATCTATAGCAAGAGTGTGAACTAAAACACTGTTTCACTCCCGCTTGTTTCATTGAAACTATGGAACCCTTATTCTACTGATAGATACAGCAGCCTGGCTTTTTATATGAAAAAAAAAAGAAAGAACATTAGTAGAGTATCCTTGTCTCAAGTCAGAATTTCTGTGAGTTAATATATGAATTCCTCGATGGTGATGTCTTCATCACAAAATAGCCGATTAAGTTGTCTGCTATGAAGAAGAAACACAATACTGAATAATTGTGGTATGCTATAAATGGCTGATTAAGATGTTTGCTGTAAGAATGAAACACCAGCCTTCGTTAGTGTGATCCTCAATAAATTGATGATTAAGGTGTCTGTTATCAAGAGGGAAAACACACCTGTTTAAGTGTGGTCTACGATAAATGTCTAATAAAGATGATTGCTATGGAGATGAAGAACAAGCCTCAGTAAGTGCGGTATTCAGTAAATGGGTGATTAGGATATTTGCTCTAAAGATGGAATAAACCCCTCCCAACTATGACCTTCAATATATGGATTATTAAGATGTCTGCTATCAAGACGAAACGCATGCGTCATTAGTGTGGTCGTCAATAAATGACATAATATTTTTGCTGTAAAGATCAGATACAGATCTCATAATTGTGGTCTTTAATAAATGGCCGAATAAGATATTTGCTATAGAGATGAAATAGAAACCTTATCAATGTGATCTTTAATAAATGGCTGAATTTGATGTTTGCTGTGAAGGTGAAATACAAGCCTTAATAAGTGTGGTCTTCAATAAATGGATGGTTAAGATGTCCACTATCGAGATGCAACGCGAGCCTGAAAAAGAGCGTTTTTCAATAAATGAATGATTAAGATGATTGCCATTAAGATGAAACACAAGCTTGAATAAGTGTTGTCTTTATAAAGGCCCTATTGAGATATTTGCTGCAAAGATGAAACACAAGCCTGAATAAGTGTGGTATTCAGTAAATGACCGATGAATATGCTTGCTTTAAATATGAAAGACAAGATGAAACACAAGCCTGAATAACTGTGGTCTGAATTAGATGACTGATGGACATGTTTGCTGTAAAGATGACGCACAAGCTAAATAACTGTGGTCTTAAATGAATGGCTGATTATACTGTTTGCTGTACAGAGGAATCACCAGCTGAACAATTGTGGTCTTAAATAAATAAATGATTGATTAAGATGTATGCTACAGAGATGAATCACAAGACTCAATAAGTGTGGTACACAACAAATGACTGATTCAGATGTTCATTTAAGATGACATGTTTTTCATAGAGTCTTGGAGTAAAATGCTAAGAAGCATTTATTCTATACATATGTTTATAACATCAAAACACAACACCTGTTAATCTGAAAAAGGAAAGAAAGGTTATCGTACTACCTTGAATAGTCATGAGTCTTATGCTGTGCTTCCTCTACTTACTGATAACTTTTTTATAAATGTATATGCTAGTAGCTTACATTTCTTTGCTATTTGTGTCCGTAAATATTCATTTTTTTTTTTACTCTGATTTGTATTTTCATTAATATTATAAGTCCTTTATAGTTTTCTGTAAAAGAAAACTATTATGCCGGCTTTGTCTGTCCTTCCGCACTTGTGACGCCAGATAACTCTCAATTAATCAATCAATCAATCCTTCCGCACTTTTTCTGTCCACCCTCAGATCTTAAAAACTACAGAGGCTAGAGGGCTGCAAACTGGCATGTTGATCATCCACCCTCCAATCATCAAACATACCAAATTGCAGCCCTCTAGCCTCAGTATTTTTTTTTTCCGTTTAAGGTTAAAGTTAGTCATAATCGTGCATCTGGTAACGATATAGGACAAGCCACCACCGGGCCGTGGTTAAAGTTTCATGGGCCGCAGCTCATAGAGCACTATGCCGAGACCACCGAAAGATAGATCTATTTTTGGTGGCCTTGATCATGCGTTGTACAGAAAACTCGACCGAGCCGAAGAAACTTCGGCGTATTTTTTACTTGTTTTCTCTTGGTCTCGCCTAGCTTTTTCACATACGGAAACACGCACAGCAAGACACTGTTGTTTTTGACTGGTTCCAGAATGATAATTAGCTCGACGAAAACACCATAACAAGTCTCCAAATAATGGTGAAGAAATCCACAGGGACATATAAAGACCTTTATGTAACTGTAATAATTTGTATACCATTACAAGTTGAAAAATAATAGACATTAAACACATGCTTTCAACATATGTCTCTACCTTTTATTGGGGGAGGGGATTATACGAATGTTTAGGTACACATACCCGTACGCACACACAGATTTTACTGTAAAAACGCATCTCTATACATAATTGTGTGTATTCATACACTACGCATACGCGCATTTGAATAAATGCATAAATCTCACGAAAAACACACGTTGCAGCATGTGTAGTGTGGGTGGTATATCAAATGAAACTCAGTTTCTCCATTTTCTGGTTTATTACAAAAGTGCAAAATTGGGGTGCTTGTTCAAGCAGCGTCTTCCCCGGAATCCCTCTCGCCAATTTCTCACTCACGCCATTTCACATAAACTCCACGCACACTGGTAACCAATTATGGCTTTTCACAATTGTCATATAAAATCAATTTAACAACATAGCTTATACTACAGATGATACAAAGGTCACTGGAACATAATAAAAAAATATATTGCAAAAATTTCAGTATTTTGCATGATATTCAAAATATGGTAAGTGGCAACATGTTTTGCATATCTGTTCTCATGTTTATTTCTTTTGTCCCAAGGACAGAACGTGTAACACACCGAAGAAATGACAGCTTCCCGAAATTCCTTTACGGTTGAGTAAGTGTCGACGTGGTCAGACACAAGAGATTTGTACACAATTACCTTTTACTGCCTTTACAGAAAAACGCCTTATGACATATTTCATCACAATTCTTTCAACTTTGTAAGACAAAGCTTATCATGTTATTCAGTTCTTTAGTTATAAGCATATCCACAGAAAAAAAATTTAAACAATTATGCCACTCCTAATATAGGTATTACACAACGCATATCATATATATAATGTATATATATACATTATATGTATATATACATATCTATAAATATATATATATATACAGTATATATATATATATATATATATATATATATATATATATATATATATATATATATATATATATATATATATATATATATATATATATATATATATATATATTGTCATAAACTGGGTCCTTGGTGTGGATGAGAATTTGGGACAATTTATTATTATAGACTGCCTTCCACCATGGGGATCCTCGATTATGAACAAAAGAAAGCTACTGGAACTTACCTTAGAATCTTCCTTGATTTACATAAATAATGAAGGCCGCCAACTTGGCATTAGAATTCTTTTACAGTAAAAAGGGGTTTATTTACAGAGAATGGGGCAAGTATGTGAGACCAAAAATGTAACAATTTACAGACACATAAATCACATATGATAGATCAATAATGCAGTAATTTACAGACATGCAAGGTCAATATGAGGGGCCACAGATACAACAATCCCCATTAAAACAATTAACTCTGATATGCCAAAATGCATCAATTCACAGATAGTAATACAATAAAAGGGGCAAATTCCAGGATAATGGACATTAGTTAATCAAGATGATTTCTGTGTGGGCAACAGATTCTTGCACTCAGGCTGTGACCAGAAATGGTTGTGAAATTTGGATGGCAGTCAGTAAAGGGTATCCTGGCATAGGGGTACAAAGGAAACCTCCCTTGTCACTAAATAAAGCACAATGAATCTACACACTAGGGAGGAATTGATCACTTGAATTACTTAAATTAATTTGCCCTTAATTTACAATATGGAGGGAATATTTGAATACTTATCACTGAATTGTATTAGGCTGAATTCAAAGCAAGTCATGGGGCGATTCACGGGCTGCTTGAAGTAGGGTGACTTAACAAAGGGGCTGCTTTTTTAGGAGGAAGAAAATTGAGGTTTGGAGAAATGAAAAACCAAGGAATTTCACGGAGAGAAAAAGAGCTGGCTTATTGACTAATTGCCGTGGATGTACCTGGGGCCTGTAGATGTTTTGCGCTGAACATTTGAGGCTTGGCCGGTTACCGTGGTTAGTTTCACCAGCATAAAGGAAGGAAAGTTTGCAAGTGTGTCTCGAGTGCGGGTCCTGCGCGGAGTGCGTGGCTTCTCAGGAAAACCCAGTGCACCTTCCAGAGAGTTTGCTTCAAAGTCTAGGCCTAGGTCGATCTGTAAAGAGTCATACAGCCAGCAAAGGAGTGGAGAAAAGTGGGTCTTAGGATTAAGTACTTAGAGGTTAAGTTCCTGTCTATCTCACAGCTTGGATTCGCCTCCCATCCCCTAGCGGACGGGCCGCTCCTACATATCACGTGATGGGGGTGGGGGTTTGCTGGTTTTACCCCGGGTCGGCTGAGGTGGAGCTTTCCCCTACATGAGTTCAAACAGGCGCTAACTGTCTTTTCTTAGTTCAAAATACACTCGGTCTACCTCGCCTGCCATGTTTTCCTGGCCCAACAGTCAAATGAAATGTTAAATTATTCCCTGAATAAATTAATTCCTAGATGTCTGATGAGGGAGGAATGGAAATCTTTAACAATATATATATATATATATATATATATATATATATATATATATATATATATATATATAATATATATATATATATATATATATATATATATATATATATATATATATATATATATATATATAAAATGAATGTTTGTATGTTTGTCCATATGTTTGTGCACTATAGAAATCTGAACCGCTTGACCAATCTAGACAAAATCTGGCACATGGCCATCATTTGACCCAACTTATATAATAGGGTGGGTTTCATACCCATACCCCCTTTTATCCCCTTCCCTTTGTAACTTATGTGGTAACCACTTGACTGATCTAGACAAAATTTGACACATGGCACTCATTTGACCCAACTTAGATAGTAGGGTAGGATTCACACCCATACCCCCTTCCCTTTCCCCCATCCCCTTTCCCTTAGTAACTTTTGTGGTAAGTGCTTGACCAATCTAGACAAAATTTGGCACATAGCCATCAATTTACCCAAATTAGGAAACAGGGAAGGTTTCAGACCTGTAAGCCCTTCCCCTTCCCCCACCCCTTTTCCCTTTATAACTTGTGTGGTAACTGCTTGACTGATCTAGACAAAATCTGGCACGTGGCCACCACTTGATCCAACTTATACAATAGGGTAGGTTTCAAACCAGTACCACTGCCCCTTTCCTTTTGTAACTTATGTGGTAACCGCTGGACTGATCTAGACAAAATTTGGCTCATGGCTATCGTTTGACCCAACTTAGAAAACAGGGTCAGTTTCAAACCCACACCTCCTTCTCCTTCCCCTTTGCTGTTCCCTTTGTAACCTATGTGGTAAATAAATTCTACAGGTTCATCATATCTCATTTCATGTACTCAATGCTTTTCTTTCCTGTGAGTAATAATTCTGTATCAAGGTTTGTGTTTGGGTTTAGTGGGGATGAATTTAGGTGTAGCAGGGGGTACATTTAGGTTTAGCGGGGGTGTGTGCTTAGATTTAGTGGGGGTGTGTTTAGGTTTAGTGGGAGTGCGCTAAGGTTTAGTGGGGGTATTTCAGTATTAGGTGGGGTTGTGTTTAGGTTTAAAGGGGGTTAAATGGGACATTCACCACAGTCATATCTGGGTAAAATGGACAGTCACCATAGTAATACCTGCATAAAAGGGACAGTCACCACAGCAATACCTAAATAAAATGGACAGTCAGCACAGTAATCTTGGATAAAAGGGGCAGGCAGTACAGTAATACCTGGATAAATGGGACAGTCACCACAGTACTACCACCTGGATAGAAGGGACAGTCAACACAATAATATCTGGGTAAAATGGTCAGTCAGCACAGTAACACCTGGATAAAATGGACAGTCACAACAGCAATATCTGGATAAATGGGACAGTCAGCACAGTAATATCTGGATAAATGGGACAGTAAGCACAGTAATACCTGGGTAAATGGGACAGTCAGCACAGTAATATTTGGATAAAAGGGACGGTCAGCACAGTAATTCCGGGACAAAAGGGACAGTCAGTACAAGGAGGTGCAGGAAAATTTTTCTGAGTTCTTCAGACTTTTCCTGGGCAGTGCCGGGTTGGTCATCTAGTATATATATATATATATATATATATATATATATATATATATATATATATATATATATATATATATATATATATATGAACACACTAATACATAAACACCTCATCCTGGAGGCTACCAAATGCACAACACTTGCATATTTAGTAACACAATGCACACTCACACACACACAGGTATAGCAAGCACATTATAAAGGAAGCAGCCAAATACCCGAAAGACACGCAGAGTGACCCCCCCCCCCACCTCCAACGCACACACACATTTGCCCAGTCATACAATGCACACACAGAAATGAACGAATGCACACAAAATACACACACAGTTTTACACACATACATACACACACCCAACAGCACGAAAGCTGACACGCAATCACGGAAGAGCAAATTCTAAAACGCTTTGTACAAATAAAAAGTCACTGAAAACTCATGGGAGCGAAGAGGAAGAAAAATCTGGCGAGACAAATGAGTAATGGCAAACAGTGGAACATTTACTCTCTCTCTCTCTCTCTCTCTCTCTCTCTCTCTCTCTCTCTCTCTCTCTCGAGTAAACACTGAGCTCTGATTTAAGGGATGGGCCAAGGCAAGGCCGGCCCAAATTTTGTGGACGTATCACTTGTTCGATGAGGATGCATATAGCGTATGTATGTACAAATGCATGTGTTTAACATACTTACCAGCAAGTGCTACGGGTTAAGGCTCATTAAAAACGGTCATTACAGGCAGTATAAAATTTTTCACTTATTTATATATGTAAAAGCGTTAAATTTTTAATAAATTCATTACTAGGTTTATTATAGATGTTTATTAGGGGCAGTGTTAAAAGTTTTACTGATGTATATGTGTAAACACGTTAAATCTTTTAAATAATTAATTACTGGAAATGACTGCATCTGAATCCCGTTAACAGATAACAGGGTACATGTGCGTATATATGTATGGATGATTAATGATTCACCGGATCACATATTTAAACTCACATCGCAAATGCATGGATGAGCCCCAAATCAAATTTTGTATCCCCAAATCAAATTGTGTATCCCCAAATAAAATTTTGTATCCCCAAATAAACTTTTGTATACGTGTCTTTAAATGGAAATGATTCATTAATGTTTGTTTATGGGTACAGTCCATGGGTCACCCCATATTTGGGTACCATCTTAGGTATACACGTCTTTATAAATACCCTTACAAGTCATTTTAAAAAATTACCGAGCTCCAAAAAAAAGTATACCTTAGTTTAACCAGACCACTGAGCTGATTAACAGCTCTCCTAGGGCTGGCCCGAAGGATTAGATTTATTTTACGTGGCTAAGAACCAACTGGTTACCTAGCAACGGGACCTACAACTTATTGTGGAATCAACACTGGAAAGATTACAATAATGAAATGATTTCTGCCACACACACACACACTGGGCTTTTCAAAACACGGACCTAGAATTTCCTTGGTATCAAACTGTGATCAATCGGGTTGGGGTGTGTGAAAGCGTGTAAAGAGGCCTTATATGCGAGACTGTGCACTTCCCACGATCCCATTGTATAAGTATAGAAGCCATACTGTCTACGTGGACAGTGGCGTCTCACAGCGGAAGCGGCTACAGACAGCATTTACATATGCTTCCTGTGGACTACTCATCCTTAAATTCCCTGTTACATAGCACATGAATTACTTATGGAGAAGTAAAATCATTCAAATGACGCCTAAAAAGCTACATAATGAAAACTTCATGTTTACATAAGCCTGTTTTTATTGAAATAGGACTGGGTACAAGATTTACGAATATGATCTACATTATTATTATTATTATTATTATTATTATTATTATTATTATTATTATTATAGTGCTATAATAAGCCTAATTAAGACAAATTCCTGGCCTATTAAGCTTTTCATTATTCTGTGTCGTGTATCTCTTCAGTTTGATGCTAATATGCATATGGAGTTTTTAAGAATTGCACCGATTTTGCAAGTTGTAAATGCAGAGACTTACTCTCAGGATTAAAGTTATAATTCAATCCAGGACTAATTAGTGTCCCTTTTCGGCGACTGTAATACTGAAATCCTCTGCTACTACTTTTAATTATTGTAGAGTTCCAAAATACAACTTTGTTCTACAATCTGTTGAGTTACCAGTTGACAATGACTGTCAGCAGACTATAAATACTGAATAAATGATGAACATTCCCATTTTCATGAAAAAAATCCTTTTATGCTACAAGATATACATGAATACATACGTATTCATAACACAACTTTGGTTTTAAATATACAGTATATTATCAATCGACAATGACAATGACTGTCAACAGACAATACACACCAAATAAACTTATACGTAAAAGACCACTCTAATTATTTCCAAGAAAAAAGTCATTGTATTTGACAGGAAATATTTAAATATATACCTATGCTGGTCCGCTGGTATAGTGGTTAGCCATCGTGGCATGCCACTTGGATATCGCGGGTTCGCATCTTCCCCAGGGCGATGAAAAATCACTAGTAGCTCTGTATCATGATCAGTTACTGCTGCACTGTGGGGTCTGCGGTGGGAGGTTGAAACTAACATTCTTCGGAAGCTTGAATTTCAAGTCAATGGCCCCTGCGGGCTTGTTCAATATGAAGAAGTTTCATCTACCGAAATAAGAATAATAATCACTATGACAAATGATTTTACTTACATTTTGGAGTCTTCGACATAAGTCCTCTCGCTTACAATTAATCATTCACTACTTTGATATGAATGGTAAGTTCATATACTGTATCAAAAGCCAAAATACTCTAGAGTTCAAAGCTTTTAAATTTTTAATGGTTATTATATAGCTTGATGTTGATTATTAAGAAGGCGTCGTTTTAAGAAACTGGTCCTGTCACATTACTAGTACTAGATGGCAATGCTGTCACTAAATGAGACAAGGTCAGACAAAGTATATTTATCAATAAGCATATATACGTAAATCTCTTAGTATTCCTGTGTCCCCTGTGTGAATGGGGGGCGACCACAAGGCGTTACACTTCCGGCTTTATCTAGTACTTGTGGGATGTGGTTTTTAGCCCAATGGCTGTTCAAGGACTCTAATTTATGGTGGAACAATCGATTGGACCTTTTTGTGGCGTAATTTCACTGAGCTGCGATGTCAATCTCAGGTTGTCTATGAAAGAGCCGAGATAGCTTGTAATGAAGGCGTGAAGGAGATCTTCCACTCCAGTGGTGATGACTAGAAGCGGTCTACTATCAAGTCATTATTTTTTGGAGCTGATTCAAGCATGTCTCCCCTTGTAGGAGCTGAAGGAACTACTGCATTTGTGAGCATGCAGTGTGGTAATCCCTGGCATTGCCTCAGTCATGCTCTCCAGAGCCCAAGTTGCGTTCTGTGGCCTTCAGGTCTAAAGAAGTCAAAACTTTGCTTCGGGGCCTCGACATGAAAGCGGCATAAACTCTAATAGGATCTTTCCCATCATTTAAATAAAAACTGCTGATTTCACTGCCCCTAAGATTGCTACTATTTTCAGAAGATTAGTTGGATTTGCAAGTTTTCCTTCTGCCTGAAGGAAGGGAAACATTGCTGCCTTACCTAAGGGACTAAGTCCGTCCTCATGCCCCTCAGAATATAGGCCGATTTCAGTTACCCCTCTTATATTTAAGATTTTTGAGAGGCTGCTCTCTAAGCGTCTTTATAGGTTTGTTGAAGATAATAACCTGCTATCAGCATTACAGTTTGGGTTCCTAAAGGCTTTGGGTTTGTGATGTGCTCTTGATGAGGGTGCGGATGTACGCATGGTCGGGTTAGATTTTAGCGCAGCCTTAGACCCATGAAGCACTCATCTACAAGCCAAGATTATTGGGAGTTGGTGGATCTTCTATCAGTATTTTAAATTAATTTTTATTATGGAGAACCCAAAGAGTCTGCATTGATGGCCAGCACAGTAGCTTTAGAAATGTCATATCAGGTGTTCCCCAAGGTGGTGTTCTTGGACCTTTGCTGTTTATTATTTATACTTGCAACGTGCGGCAAGGTCTGGAGAACAAACTGATTGCTCACGCTGATGATGCTGCTCTTCTAGTTGTTGTTCCTTCTTCGTGTCCTGGGTGGTTGGTTACTGAATCCTTGAATAGAGATGTGGCACGTAGTCATGAGTGGAGTAGACTTTGGGGCACAAGCTTAACCCTGCTAAAACTCGAAGCATTATGGTTAGTTGATCCAGAACAATTCACCTTTGCATCCAAATTTACATTTAAATGGTACGGTTTTAAACGTCAGTGACTTCTAAGATTTTCCATGTAGCATCTGATAAGCTGACTTTTGAGAAGCATATACTGTACGTAATATTGGTTCCTCTGTTTCCAGAAAGTTGGTATCTTGCAGGATTTCGAATGTTTCGGGATGAAGCTATTAGGCTATATCTAAGTGTTCTAACTATTCTCTTCCTCCTTGTTTGGAGTACTGTTCCCCTATGTGGTTTTCCGGTGCTGACTATCATCTCAAACTCTTGGATAGAATTGCCATCAGTCAAGTTTATTTTGCTAACCCTTCACTTTGACTTGTGGCAAAGACATAAGTACATTCATGATGTTTGTTGCATAAAATGTACTGCAGCAACAAATATCCTATACACTCTTCTTTACCTGACATGGCTGTGTTTTCTTGCAACACTAAGCAGGTGCTGCTGCAGTGCGTTGCTTTCTAGTATCAGATTTAATACTACTCAGTTTTCGAAGAGCTTTATCTAGGCTACATCTAAACCGTGGAGTAGTTTGCCTAGTGCAGTCGTGGAGTCTTCCAAATGTTTAGGGCTGGACCAAATTCATTCCTGTTAGTTATAGGAAATGGTGATAAATCAATAAATACGAGAATATAGGAAATAAAACGATACATCTCAATTCAGGAAACGTCAGCAAAATACTGAAGTCTCCTGAATTCGTGAGTATCGGTTTTATTTTCTATTTCCTCACATATATTCATTCATCACCTTTTCACATAACATTCTATCTCTCTCTCTCTCTCTCTCTCTCTCTCTCTCTCTGCGGGCTGTTTCCCTATGGCCAGAGAGAACCATGGTGGTTCTCTCTCCCTATGGCGGTATCTTAGGTTTATACTGTAGTATGTTGACTCTGTCCATAAGGGTTGTCAGCTGAAGATTTAAAGAAAGAAAGAAAAGCGAAAACGTCTGCCTTTTCTTGGTGGCACACCCATCCAAGTAATGACCAGACATACGTTTTTTAACTTTGGGTGATTGAAGACCAGAGTGTATCAGTATCAAGTGCAATGTTCACGATGTAGACATTCTAATAACCTTGCAATTCTATATATTTTTGCTCTAATTTGTTTAATACCAACCAGAGACTGTACTCAATGAAGAGCATTCAATGTTCCGGTCATGTTGTTGGAAGATAACAGCGGACTGTGTTCTCAGTTCAGACAAGCACTACATGTGGCCTCTTCGAACCTTCACGAGCTTACCGTATTGTCTTCCCCGAGTTAGTCTTATTCTTAGGCCTATGTTATCAAACCATCGCTGTTTGCTGTTTGTACAACTGTCCGAATAAAGGGGTGTAAGATAATATACAGTCCCTTAAACTGAAAGATGGTCAGTGGATCAAGTCCTCGTCCACTGGTGACACATTAGAGTAGAAGATATCCTGCAAAAATAACAAATTACCATGGAGCTTACAAGTAAGAAAATGCCGTATGCATTATTTGCAGTTATCAAGTGTAGTTTCATGTTCAGGAGCCCTTTATCAGAGAAAAGAAAGCTAAACACGGTAGGTGGTATTGCAAGTTTCTTTTCAAGCACTTTAATTTGCATGTTTTCTAACATCCAGATTCACTCCAATAATTTTCTCAATTATTTATTAGAAATGATAAAAATTGTTACCAAAGTCAGAGCAAGGATGACAGTAAATAACATATTATTTCCTTTAAAATCTCTTCACAAGTGTTATATACTTACTTATATGCTAAGCGTGTATTTTTCAAAACCAGATTTACGTAGAATCGCAGACACCAGTGAGAAATAAAATACTACACTGGTTTACCAGACTATATGAAGCATAAGGTTAATATTTAAAGACTAAAAATTGACTATGCTGAGCACAGAATGTTAAACATCTGTCACTGCAGTATGGAAAAAATGCTGAAATGCTATATTATACTGGCCAACGTAGGAAATAAAACAAATAAAATACTTTATATCTTTTGATGTTTTCAAGCAAGCCCACATTTTGATTTGCCCAACTTCAATGCAAACTGCCTTTATCAAGCAGAAATAATTCGTGAGATGAAGATCTACGAATCCATCAGAGGAATAATGATAAAAAGAAAAAAAAAGAGATTCGGAAGTGCAACGTGATCTTTGTAGACGACGTAGGATCCCGAGACGAGACGAGGAGTGACTAATGTAAACAAAGATATGAGGAAAACCAGAGCCAAAGTTACTCAAGTTGAACTTTGGTATTTAGCCAACGCAACGCCCACTTGACCTCCCTAAAACTTTGCTGAACCCAGGTCACAATGGCCAAATTTAGGAAGAATTACTGAGGTTCTGCCACTCTGATTATTTTATTGCCCTGGCAATAGACTACCCGTTGACAGCTGAGAACTGACAAGGCTACACTGCAAGCAAGCTAGAATCGTCAACACGGGCTAGGCAAGGCTATGCCTGCGAAACGAATATTTAGACTGAATTAGGTATGTCTGAGTTTTGATGAGTTTTTATCTGTCTGTTGTCTGTCGTATATAACAAAACCTAGGCTAGTTACTGAAATAGCCTACCACTAACCTAACCTAAACCTACTTTGCCCTGTCGAGGTAGCCTAAGGTCTCCCTTTTGTTAAGTCACTGGTAAGCTGTTCCCTATGTTAAGTTAGCTTGACATTTCCAGTGTTTTGAATACCCTATGAAAGTTAAGGTTATATACCCTTTTAAAACAGGTAAAAGCCTAGTGTGGACTGACAAATGAAAAAGTTGAGGTTAGGCTAAGTCCAGTTTCATGTTCATTGATAATGCTTCAAAGGCATTTAATTCCTTTATGGGCATGCTAGTGCAATTTTTGTTATTTATTTTTTATGGTTATTTAGTTACATAGGGTAATACTTTGGTAACTTTTTTAGTCAATAAAATCTTCACAGCTCCTGGTAAGATTTATGGATGATTTCTGACTCCTCCCATTGTTAATTGCCTAATTTGATGTAAGCATTCATCTTATTTGTATATGTAAACCATCAACAACATCTGGTTTAAGCATTCATCTTATTTGTATACATATACCATCAACAACATATGGTTTGGTTGTTAAGGTCTGATAAGTTAGTTGCTGGTGACAAGCGCATGAGTGGCAGTGCCCACTGACCTGTACGTAGCATAACCAATCATTTTTTCTTGGCCACTGTCAAGTCAAAATGTCTCTGGTGCTGTTGTGCATGGAAATAGACTGTTGTCTGCAGCTCTGTAATTATATCTTATTTTTTTATGTATTTTGTTGTTCAGTATGTCAGGAATAATTGAACAACAAATGATTACTCACTATTACTGTATTAGTTTTAGTGTGTTGCTGTTCAGCCTGCCAGGATACAGGAACAAACACTTGTATTCTTTTTATAGCACTGTCTGCCGTTTCTGGTAGTTACTGGAGATTCTTTGGTTAGCCTTAGGGTAAAACAGAAATCCTCTTTCTGAGTCTCCGCCATCAGCTAAAAATGCTTCCCCTTCTGGCTAGAACTCCATGTTTAACTAAACTGGATAGGGACAGGAAGAGAAGGCGGCCTCTAGAGCTGGTAGTAAGAATGTAGATAGCCTTTCTGTGAAGTCTTCCAGTGAGGATCTGTATTATCTGTGCCCGTTCCCACTTTGTCTCCTATTCCCAGTCCTCCAACTATTCCATCTTCTCCTTTACCCAGCTCCCACACTTCCAACCCTGACCCCATTGCCAGCCTCGAGTTGAAGTTGGTGCATAATTTTGACCAAAAGATGGGTCTTATAGTGGATACTGTGGCCCAATTAGGGGCATCAGTGAAAGCCCTTACGGACAAAGGAGGAGGTGGTTACTTGTCCCACTGATGCTCCTAGGCAAAGGTCACTGGTGTACTCTCCTACACCTGTGAGGAGTCATACCAGAAGCCCAAGGGAGGTCGGTGGCGTCTGCCCACGGGTAGTTGCCGTCTCAGTCGGACCTGTTGCAACGTCCCAGGTCATGACAGACGGCCGCTGGAAAGGCGTCTTTACAGAAATGAGTAGGCTGTCCTCAAGTTCTGAGGCTTCCAGCGCTGAGAAGAGGCACCAGTGGCACTTTAGTGATGAGTTGCAGCCACTGAGCCCGCAGCGAATATGGTCCGCTCCTCCAGTGCCCTACAAGAGGTTCAAAGAACCTTCACGCAGCCCACGACCTTTGTGCAGCTTCTGGGATAGTCCAGAACGTTTTTCTTCAGAGCGCCCTGTGCTGGAACCCAGGCATCCTTCCACGTGCAAACATCTTCATCTTCCAAGCGATCTCCTGCTTTTCGTGAGCGCCCAGGAGCTCCTGAGCCCCCAGTAGTGCCCGAGCACCCATTAGCACCTGAGCACCCCTTAGCATCCAAGTGCCCAGTCACGCCCAAGTGCCCTTCAGTGCCCGAGCACCCAGCAGCGCCCAAGCATTCAGTACCCGGACATCCAGTTTCTTCCTGGGAGCCCCTGGCACTTTCTCCAACCCGTCTGGTGCCAGATTCCAAGTGCTTGGCACCAACTTCTGCACGATTGTCTTCATCGCTTCCTGCTGCTGAAAGTGTGGATCCTTTGTTAGCGCCTATCCAGCTGACATTTTGGGACTCCTGAAGAAAGAGTCTTTGTCTGCTCAGGCCCTTTCGGAGTTACACTTATCTCTTGTTTCGTTGGAAGAAGAGGATGATGTGGATCAGGGCTCTGCTCCTTTGGCCTTTGCAGCCATGCTGACTTATTTGTTGTAGAGTTTCCCTGACTTTTTCTCACCCGTGGCTCTGGCTTCTATGGCTTCCATGTTCTTCAAGAGTAACAAGCCTGTCGACTCCTCCAATCTACTGAAGATGGTGCTCTCATCTTCTGCAAGGAAGGCCATTAATGGGCTTGATAGTTGGCTCTCGGAGAAGAGAAAGCAGGGTAAGTATTCCTTTAGTTAACCTCCTAAGTCTTCCTTTAGTTATCCTCCTCACCTAGTCCGTTGGAGGTATTCGGTGCATGCCACTGGGGAAGCTTCCTCGCTGGGAGTTGTTGCCTCCTTCCAAGGGGACTTCTCAGGCCTTACAGACTCATCGTGGAGGTCAGCCTTCGCTGTTGGTAAGGTGATGTTCTCTCCCACAGAACTTTATCACCTCCTTAAGAATTTATTTAAGATTTTTGAAGTCCTTAGCTTCTTAGATTGGTCAGTGGGGGCATTTGCTCAGAAGATTAAAGACTTCTCCTTGTTACCAGAAGACGTCTCTTCAGATTGGCTTAATGTCCTTTCATGTACCGATAAGGACATTAGGGATGGCTTTCAAGAGTTAGCCTCTCTCTTCACCATGGAGTACTCAAAAAGAGGGAGCTTTGGTGCTCTTTCAGCACAAAGGGCTTCACTGCTTTGGAGAAATCAGCTTCGCTTTTCTCTCCTCTTGATCGCCAGCACCATTTCCCTCAATCCACCGTCAACGACATTGCTCCAGATCTTCAGAAGAAGAATACTCAGGACCTTTTAGCTCCGTCGACTAGGCGCCCCAAAGAGCTTTCACCTGCTAGCACCAAAACCATTTCTCACCTTCAGCCGCTGCCCTTTTGTCTTCTTCTTTTGACCTTAAAAGTCCCACTGTATAGCAGGGTTGGCTGCTTGAGCCAGCTTTCTCCATCTGTTTCTACTCCTTGCATCTTCTTCCTCCAGTCCAACCTCACCCATATCCCTCCACACCACATCCATCCGATTCGCTGACGCCCAACACTCCTCACCATCACTGGAATGTTCTTAGCTCTCTTGATTGGTTCCACCTCCTCTCTTCTTATTACATGGCCATAGCATCTCAAGCCGCTACCCTTTTGTAGTGGCAGACAAAGGGCCCAACCAGATCTAGGATGAATCTCCGGTTCTTGTCTCGTCCATTTAAGAAGTCCTCCTCCAAGTCTTCCTCATAGAAGTGAGAACCCTGTCCTCCATGCTCTGGCAGGAGCCAGGCTCCATTTCTGGGAGAGATGGAGTACAAGGAGAGTACAGCAGTGGATTGTGAAAGCATTGAAGGAGGGCTACTCTATCCCATTCAGGGAGAAGCCTCCCTCCCCAGGTCAACACTCCCATCGTGTTGACCACCTACTCCATAGCCTCAAAGAGGTTTTTGGCCCTCTTGGACAAAGTCTCATCCCTCCTCAAGAAAAGAGCCATTGAAGTGGTCGAAGATGTCTGGTTAGACCATTTCTACAATTGTCTCTTTGTAGTCCCCAAGTCATCAGGAGGATGGAGACCTGTCCTGAACGTCAGTGCCTTGAATTTCTTTGTCAAAAAGATGAAATTCAAGATGGAAACAAGCCACTCTGTCATGTCATCCATTCGCTGAGGTGACTGGATGATGACCATCGACATGCAGGATGCCTACGTCCACATCCCTGTACACCCAGACTCCGTGTCTGTGACAGAGTTTACCAGTTTACCAGTTTCGAGCCATATGCTTCGGACTTTCGACAGCTCCGCAAGTGTTCACTCGAGTTTTTGCTCCACTCATCAAATGGCTTCATCTTATGGGAGTCAACATCTCTCTCTTTTTAGACGATTGGCTTCTTTGATCACCTTCGAAGGAGAGGTGCATGGAGGGCCTTGAGAAGACCCTTCACTTAGCACAGGATTTAGGCCTACTGATCAACATCCAGAAGTCCCAACTGATTCTAACGCAGAGGATTCTTTACTTGGGGATGACGATAAACTCTCAGAGTTTTCAGGTTTTTCTGTCCCCCAAAAGAATAGTTACGTCTGAGGAAAGTGAATGATTTCCTCTCCTGTCAAACCTGCTTGGCCAACCAATGGATGAGCCTTCTCGGTACTCTACCCTCCATGGAACAGTTTGTCTCCCTGGGAAGACTCCATATGAGAGTCCTTCAGTTCTATCTAAGGGCCAGCTTGGACAGGAGAGCTCATCCAGACACATTTATCTTTCCTATCTCTCAGGAAATCAAGGAAGATTGCTTATGGTGGAGGTCAGAAAGCAGACTGTCAGAGGGGAAGCCTCTCGGGCAAAGTCCCTCCTCCCAGTGAGCCCCGACCTATACTTCTATGCAGACGGTTGGGGGACTTTTAGGCAACAAGTAAGGGTCAGGAACATGGTCCGGGGAACAGAGACTCTGGCACATCAATGTCAAGGAACTGGCAGCAATTCATTTAGGTCTGCAACACTTTGCGACAGATGTCTACAACAAGACAGTGACCGTGCATTTGGACAATATCACTGCCCTGTCATATATAAAGAAGCAAGGGGGGAATCATTCGTTCTCCCTCTGCGAGACAGTGCAGTCCCTTCTTCTATGGGCGGACCACAATCAGACTAGGTTAGTGACCCAATTCATCCTGGGCAAGCTCAACGTCCTTGCAGACGAACTGAGCCGTCACAATCAGGTACTCCCCACAGAGTGGACTCTTCATCCACAGGTATTCACAGATCTGTGGAAACTGTGGGGGAGACCGCTCACAGATCTTTTCATGACCTCCAAGAATCATCGTCTTTCCTTATTCTGCTCTCCAGTCCCAGACCCACTAGCATGGGCAACGGACACCATGATGCAGTAGTGGTTGAACAAAGATCTGTATGCCTTCCCGCCATTCTGCTTAGTAAGGGAAGTCCTCAACAAGTTTTGTGCCCATACGAATGTCACCATGACATTAGTAGCCCCTTTCTGGCTGCAGAAAGAATGGTTCCCAGATCTCCTCAGGCTTCTGAAAGACTTCTTGAGGCTGATACCACAGAGGCCAAGTCTTCTCAGACTTCAGGCGCTTCCAGAAAGGATTGTCCACTCTTGCCCTGAAAGGATACAGGATGTCAGGAAACTCCTCAGACAGAAAAGATTTTCTAGATCAGCTTCAGAGGCTACTGCAAAATGTAGACTGCAATCCTCAAGCAAAGTCTACCAAGCCAAGTGGACAATCTTTTGAGCCTGGTGTAGAAGACATAACATCTCATCTTCTCAGATGTCTGTAGCAGACATTGCAGATTTTCTTTTTTACTTGAGGACATCTAGGTGCCTTTCCTCCTCTACAATCAAAGGTTACAGGGCAATGCTGAGCTCTGTTTTTCAACACAGGGGTGTGGACCTTTCCTCAAATCAGGACCTATCTGACCTCATCAAGTCCTTTGATACCTCCAGACCTAAGGGCTTAAAGGCTGTTTCTTGGAATTTGGATGTACTGTAGTCCTTAAATGGCTCTCGGGTCCCCGTTTTGAGTCTCTTTGTTGAACTTCGCTACAAGACTTTACTAGGAAGACCCTTTTTCTTGTCGCCCCAGCAACGGCTAAGCAGGTCAGTGAGCTGCATGCTTTTGACAGGAAAGTTGGATTTTCCCAAGGGGATGCTGTGAGTTCATTTACCCTTGGCTTTTTAGCCAAAACGAGACCCCATCTAAACCCTGTCCTTGTTTCATTATTAAAAGCCTAGTGGATATCCTGGGCCCAGAAGATGAAGAAAGAGCTCTTTGCCCAGTTAGAGCGCTGAAGTATTATCTACATAGAATGGAGAAGATTCGAGGTCCTACGAGTAACTTGTGGTGCTCAGTTAAAATCCCGTCTCTCTCCTTGTCTATGAATGCCTTGTCATTATTCTTGAGGGATCTTATCACTGAAGCCCATCCCCCAATTGGAGAGGACATCTTGCCGTCTTTCAAAGCTAAGCCTCACGAAATCAGAGCAGTCACCACTTCGGTAACCTTCAAGCATAATTTATCCTTATCCTCTATTCTACAAGTTACAAGGTATAAGTCAATCTTCGCAACTCATTATCTAAGTGATGTTGAAATGGCGTTCGATAAGTGCAGTACCTTGGGTCCATTGTCGGTGGCTGGCATGGTTTTGGGGGATGAAGCGTAGGAAGCATTCCTTCCTTCCTTATTCTCTTCGCCTTGACCTAAGTTGTTGAGTCTTAGTGGAGCCTGGGGGTACTGTGCACCTGGAGTGCCCACCAGTCTTATTTTTAGTGGCCGGATGGTGGGTTTTTATTATGTGGTGAAGGCGATGTTGTTGTTTTCATCTGGTTGATTGTTTTATGGTACTGCGCCCAGGGCAGGGGCAACTATTTGTATATGCTATGTTAGCCATCAGAATTGTCCTCCACTGCAAAGCTCCCACTGATGCAGAGATGCTCCAGGGCTACACCACCACACCCTGCATGGTTAAGATGAGTGCCAACCAGAGGCAGTATCTACCTGCAGTACTGTAGCTCTCTTACCAGGGAAGGAACAACAAGCATTGTATCAATGCTAGCAATTTTCTATTCACTTACTCATTATCATCTCTAATGTTTTGGGGTAGAAAATGTCCTTGTATCCCACCTCCGTTCAATATGGGATTCAGAAATGTAATTATTTGGTAAGCTTCTTATATAAAAATAACATTAATATAATAAAATAAAGTTTTATATATACTTAACAAGTAATTATGAATCGGAGCCCTCCCTCCTCCCCTCACATGGGCATAAGGGCACAAACAAATTGAGCTCCCTGCTGAGTTGTTCCTCTTTTACCTTGAAAGTGGGCAGGGTCAAGTCACCTACACTAAAAAACTATCGCTGCTGGCGAATTTCAAAATTTTAAGCTGCGGCGAATGAAACTGAAAGCAAATGTAACTACTTGGTAAGTATATATAAAACTATTTTATCATAAAAATGTCATTTTTCGTAGGCATACAAACCAAGGCCTTATATTGTAGCTCCCACTTCTTACCACTCTTCTTTGTCCCTGAGGCCAAAGGAAAATGTGCTTGTGATGGCAGGTGTGAAGAGCATCTCCCCCACTTACTCACCTTATTACTAAATTCAATGGCTGTTGCAGCTCATGCAAAAGTATACTCCTACACAACTGGTTTTTATATATAGGAAAAATACAAATTTCTATACTTTAAAAAGCAAAGGAGCTATCCTGTATTACATCAACTATTCATTACAACCTTGCAAACCTCACAGCATACCCTTACCCCACAATTGCATTTCACATACATTAGTTAGTTAGGATGCTTCTGTCATAGTCACTTGCCTTTTAACCATCCATCTGACTGAAGAGATGTGATGATGATGTTCAAGCTTTAAGTTAGGAAAGTTTATCAGTAACACCCATTTAAGCTAGGCTATGTGTATTGTGGCACAAATTCAGACATAACAGTGTATCTCCTGTCATTGATAACAAAGATAGATGCCTGTGGGTGGTTCTTTCCAGGAATATAACTAGCAACCTGTTTGATATTTAATGGTGAATGACCTGTTATCAAATCAGTAGTCACGCTGTTTTAGTAGCTGCTGAAATTGCTGGTCGCCAGCAGTTTTAATCAATTAGGCCTAATAATTTGTATGTATCATTTTTTTGTAGAAGTTTATACATGTACATGTTTGTAGAGGTAACAGGCAGCACATTCAGGCTCTCGTTTTAAGCTGATCTATGATCTTTCATTCATGATTAAAACTTTTATATGATTACAGTATCAGTGTACTCTGTTGTAGTGAGAATGATTAAAATCCCTTGTTTTTACCTCATAGCCTTTCAGTTTAAAGTAGAATATGGTGAATAGCTCCAGTTTTTAATTTTCAAAAGTTCTATATTGAAATATTATTTTTAAAACTTGATTAAAATATGTAATACGGACTAATATAAGGATAGCACTCTTATTTTTAATAGCCTGGTTATAATTTATTTCTGGATCGGGTCCCGTGTCAGCCGATGAAAAAGTCCATTCAGCACTTATTTCTAGGTAATTCCGTTGCTAGATACCAGAGAAAGCTAAATGAAATGCTGGAGTTACTACCCCCAGAGCGAGCTCCATCAGATGGAGTCGTGTATGGAAAAGGTACCCCCAGAGCGAGCTCCATCAGATGGAGTCATGTATGGAAAAGGGTGAACTACAAAAACACGGAACCTTATCCTATAGAGATCCCAAGGTCAAAAGTCCCACAGGGAGGTGCCGTTACAAACCCATGTACCACCCGCGGACAGCACACAAAACACCGCTAGCCGCATTCCATTTCAGCAAGCACCATCGTTCACACGTTTTTTCGTTGTGCTTTTAATCTTGTGCCTTTTTGCATCATTATGGCTTCCTCACAAGGTCTTTCGTCACCTAAGTTGAGTACCAATATTTCGTTTTTTAGTTGAGGCGATTGAGGCTCCTTATTTCCCTTTAGTATAATAATTAAAGGGATTTATAACGCCCGTCTCGATCTCCTCTCACGGCCTCACATGACCTCCATGCGTGGTTCGTGATCTTGGGTCGCCCTGTTTTTCAATCTTTTTCACGGTTCCTCTTCGTGTTTAGGAGCATTTTCCTTTTCATGAGGTCTAATTAGTGATTTTGATTGACTAACGTTTGTTTCCCTTTGCTTCGAGTTGAGGGCTGGTGTTTAGGCGTCGGGCTTCCCCTCGAGCCTATTCGCCTTTTATCAATTCATTTACATGCCTTATTTTTGCCCTTCTCTTCTCGTAGCTTCTGGGAATTTTATTTACGTTTGTACTTTTAAGTTTTTTTGTTTTCCTTTAACCCAGTGTTCGGATGCATTTGATATTTGATGATTATCATCGATGTTTTTTTTGTTTCGAGGCGCCATTTCCCTTCATGTCCACATCGTGTTGGGTATGGTCCTCCTCTTGTTTTGTATTGATATATTTTTACTTTATGGGTTGGTGTTAGCTTTGGTTTTCCTTTTTGGGGCGTTAGGCTATTGCCCCCTTTTTTCCATAAAAAAGGGGATGGTCGTTCATTCTTTCCGTTCACATGCCCTTCTAGGGTTTTGTGTTCGTTTTTTCCATGCGGCGCTTTCCTTAAGTTTTACCAGGGTCTTCTCCTTTATGTTCCCTTCCCCTGTTTCGGCTTTCTGCGTGGGGCTAATAAGCCTCTCGTTAAGCTGGAATAGCGAGGACCTCATGTTGCTTCCCTCTCCCTGTTTCACTTTTAGCGCGTAGGCTAATGAGCCTCTTGGTTAAGCTGGGATAGCGAGGGCTTCATGTAGCCTACCCTAGTTTGGTATTTACTTAAGGTTAGTTCTAGTTTTTGGTTATGTCGACCCATCCTTTTCTAGCCTATAGCCTGTGCCCCCTTCCTCTGCATTGTTTGGCCTCTCTTTGGTACGGTCCGTGACTTTACCTTTGTTCTCTCCCTCCGGGGACTGTTAGTGGCCGGGAGAGCTTCCCCTCTCCTGTCCACCATCTTTGGCCATCTTTATCTCCCTGTCCCCCCTTGGAGGAGGTTGTCCCTGTTCCTCTCCTGCTTCTCTCGCGTTTGCTGGGTAACGACTCAGTCAGCGTGTGGGGGCGGGAGGACACGAACGCCCGGATTGTGCATTCCCACTCTCTGGTCGTTCCTTTTCGGTTCTTCCTCCGGGTTCCCATTCCTCCCCTTCATACGTCTCTCCGGCGTGTCGTTTAATTTAGCGACACTCCGGTTCAGTCCTTCTTCGCTGCCAGTTAGAGCTTTCCGCCTGACTGTCTTCATGTCGGGCTCTTGACGTTCCCTGACCTTAGCTAACTACTGTCTTCTATCGGAGCGCATTCCTTGCTTCCCGCTCGGCGGTTCTAGCGTTTATCGGTCTTCCGTTATCGCTAGTTTCATATTATTTTTAGTTGCCGGAATACGCTTTCTCCGGACAGTTTAACCTTCCCATTTCATTTCACTTTGTATCCGTCACTTACTTTAAGGCATGTTACTCCGGCTAGTTCCGGTAAATTTATTTTGCTTTATTTATTATTTTTTATTATTTTTGCTTGTATGAGTTTTTACCAGGTTACCTCCCGGATCATTCCGGCTGGTTTCACGACTTGGTTTAATACTGTGTTGCTCCGGCACACTACTCCGGCACCTTACACAGTGTACTCATAATCTCATACTCTTACAGGTGGTACGCTGCCAAGAAGAAGGGTGCTCCGCAGCCCTCCATCAGGCCAGCGCCACGGTTTGTCGGTCTCACTCCGGATGTGCGGTCCACGTAGGGGATCTTATTGTTTGGCACCCTGACGGATGTGATGTTTGCTACGCTCTTTACGAGCAGGCTATCGATGATTCGGTAGGTGATCATGCATCTTTCCTTCTTAGCCAACTATAATGTTTACATTTTTATCGATTCCCTCCGCCTTGGTAAGACCACAATATGTTTTTCTTCCGCAGGCTGACCGCAAGTCTCGTGATTCTTCGATTCAGGCCCTTAAAGTCTGGGTTAGCGGCTTTGGGCGCAACGTAGGAGCTGGCAATCCCTACATACACTCGAAGGACATTTGTAATGTCCTTTTTCCCGGCGCTTGGATCACAGTTTCTGTCACCGACGAGGTTGCTGCTCCGTTGATTGCCGGGATTCGGGAGTTGACCCAGCCCTCTCCAGACGGTTCGGCCTTGAGCGGCGGCGCCCGGAAGACGCGGCGGAACTTCGATCTCGGCCTTGAGTCTCGAGCATTATCCCAGAGCATCAGGCAGGTAAGGGGGTAAGTGAGGCAGGTTCTTCACTGTTTAACTCTCCTTCTTCCTCTGTTGCTTCTTTTAAAGGCTTCTCTAAATCTTCATACCTTTCGGGCACGTCTGGGTCTGTTGCCCCAAGGTGAAGTCCGTTAAAAGAAAACCTTACCTACTCCGGCAGGCCGATATGGGGTCCCTCCGCGGCGGCACGGACGACGAGCCCCGTTCCATCGACGAGTACAGCCTCCCCTTCCGGGTCCCAGGCGGAGCCTCAATCACGCTGGTAGTTCCCCTCCTCCTTCTTTGGATACACTTCATTTCTTTGAACAATTCCTGGAAAGAATCGACGCGAGATTTGAGAAGATCGACGCGAGGGTAGACAGTAAGCTGTCTGGTCTTGCTTCTTCTTTTCAGTCTCTTTCAAGAAGGTGGAATCTCAACAACGTTCTAGGCATTCTGTTCCTGACCCTTCCACTCTCCCTCCCTTTGATCTAGGGAATCCTTGGCGTCTCGCCCTTTATGCTCCAGTGCGAAGGTACTCTTACCATAGAGGTTTTAGGCACGAGGAGAGTGGAAGAGTTAGAGTTCTATCCTCCGGACCTGACATCTCCCTACACTGGTTTTGCCAGGCTGAAGGGGAGAGGTTTGGAACAGGTCTGATAAAGTCCCTAAGGAGACGGTCATCTATCCTAGGGACCAAGCCCAGTCGTCTTTGATGAGGACCCTTCACGGAGTGGCAAGCGGAGAACACTAAGCTCACACCAGCTAAGGGAGTGTTCACTATGTTCACTCTCAGTGATGTTCTCCTTCCCCTTGCGCTCGAAAGTGGCCTCCTGACTAGCCAGGCTTGCTTGAAGGTAAACCCCTTCCTCATCTCCGTGAGACGGACCCTACATCGCTCGTCTTTCCGGAGGCACCGACTTCTGGAAGGGAGCCCCTAATACGTTCTTACGGTGACTCGGCTTGACCCAGACTGCGCCTCTGATCTGTTCAGTGTGCAGCTCCCTAAGATCCCGGAGTCGCTCTTGAAAACAGAGGCTGATACTAAGGAAAGGCTCGCCAGGTCTTTGAACTCTTTGGCTTTAGCGGAAGCAACTTCTTTGGTTTACAGAGAAGATCCATTATTCCAGGTCTTGACGAAATCTCTCTTGGCGAGTTTTCAACAAGATCTGTTTGACTTTATGACTGCCCGACTGGCCTGCCGGAAGCACATCTTTTCAGCAGCCACAGTTCGGCATGAACCAATAAGCTTCTTAAGAGTTCGATCTGGGGTGCTAATCTTTTCCCACAAGAAGAAGTTGATGCAGTCTTATCTGAGGCAGCTAGGGTCAATCAAAGCCTCCGTTCCCGTTGGGGCCTGCCCTATAAAAGGAAACAGTCTGATCTTGCCAGCCCTCCCACCAAGTCCAGTAAGAAATTTAAGCACTTCAAACGTCTTCCAGCTCAGTCCTTGGTCCAGGTTCCTTTACAAAGTCAACCTTCGACCTCTTCCTCCCATCCTCCACCTCAGTATGTCCTGGTAAACCCGGCACATCAGTCTTTGGCTGCTCCTTCCTATGTCTCCTCCCAGCTTTCAATCCTGCATATGAAAGTCAGGGAAATTTCCCCAGACAATCAACCAGAGGCAATAAGCCCCGTGGCTTCGCTCGAAGGGGGAGCCCCGCTCTCCCCCAGGAACAGGGGAGGTAGAGGCTCCAGAGGGGGGAAGCAAACACAGGACCGATGACATACATCCTGTGGGCGGGAGGCTTGTACCATTTTCGAGCTCGGTGGACCTTCTGTCCCTGGGCTCAGAGTATAGTTTCCAAGGGCCTAGGCTGGAGTTGGATCGACAATCCCCTCCACCAGTCAAAGTTTTATCAGGCTACGACCAAGGATCTCGAGGACTTTGTGGAGGATCTCCTACAGAAACAGGCTATAAGGAAAGTGAGGTCTCTGAAGTTCCAAGGCAGGCTCTTCAGTGTTCCAAAGAAAGGTTCCAACAAACGGAGAGTAATTCTGGACTTGTCCGTCTGAATTCCTACATTCGTTAAGCGACAAGTTTCGGATGCTTACTGTCTCCCAAGTTCGGACCCTACTGCCCCGTGGAGCCGTAACCACCTCTCTAGATCTTTCCGACGCCTATTATCACGTCCCGGTTAAGTAAGGTTCTCCCCCTTTTGGGGTTCAGGCTCGGAAGGCAGGCATATTCCTTCAAGGTGATGCCTTTCGGCCTCAACATAGCCCCAAGGATTTTTACCAAGTTGACAGACACGGTCGTACAGCAACTCCGATCTCAAGGGATTACGCTGGCCGCGTATCTCGACGACTGGATCATCTGGGCATCCAGTGTCGAGGAATGCCGGAGAGTTACATCCGTGGTGGTCGACTTTCTAGAATCCTTGGGCTTTCATGTAAACAGGGAGAAGTCCCGCCTGGTTCCCAGCAGTTGTTTTCAATGGCTAGGAATCCAGTGGGATCTGAATTCTCACAAGCTCTCTCTTCCTCCTCCCAAGAGGAAGGAGATAGCCAGAGCAACCAGACAGTTTCTCAAATCCAAAAGGGCCTCTCGGCGGACCCAAGAACGAGTCTTGGGCTTCCTTCAGTTCGCTTCGGTGACAGACCTGTTGCTGAAAGTGAAACTGAAGGATATCAACAGAGTGTGGCGGAGTCGGGCAAATATCAGTCTCAGGGACAAGGTGTCTCTGATTCCCACATCTTGAAGAAGCGACTCCGTCCTTGGTCGACTGTCAAGAGCCTGTCCAAGTCAGTCCCCTTCAATTTCCTCCTCCGGCGTTGGTTATCCACACAGACGCCTCCTTAAGCGGGTGGGGAGGATATTCTCAACACCAAGAAGTACAGGGGACTTGGTCCTCATGTTCCGCCAGTTCCATATAAATGTTCTGGAGGCCATGGCGGTCTTCCTTACCTTGAAGAAGCTTCTTCCCCAAGAAGATTCACATAAGACTGGTTCTGGACAGCGCCACGGTAGTCCACTGCATAAACAGGGGAGGTTCAAAATCGAGCAGGATCAACCAGGTAATGATTGCACTTTTTCTCCTTGGCCTGCAAGAACAAGTGGCACCTATCTGCCACCCATCTTGCAGGGGTCCGAACGTCGTAGCAGATTCTCTCTCCAGGACAACTCCCCTCGAGTCGGAGTGGTCCCTAGACAGGGGCTCGTTCAATTGGATCTGCCAACTAGTTCCGGGTCTGGAGGTAGATTTGTTCGCAACCAAGCTCAACAACAAGCTCCCTCATTACGTAGCTCCCAACCTGGACCTCAAGCTCTTTTCACGGACGCAATGTCATTGGATTGGAACAGGTGGAAGGTAATCTATCTGTTCCCTCCAGTGAACTTGTTGTTGAAAGTCCTCCACAAACTGAGGACGTTCAAGGGTCAAGTAGCTCTAGTGGCTCCCTACTGGCCAAAGAGCAGCTGGTTTCCTCTTCTACTAGAACTGAAACTTCGCCACATCCGAATCCCCAGTCCGAAACTAACACAAGTAGTACAAACTCAGACTGTGTCAGCTTCCTCAAAAATCCAAAATGCCCTGGCTTTGTGGACTTTATGAAGTTTGCGGCTCAAAGGGATGCTAACGTTGATCCTGTCAATACCATGTTCTTAGAATCAGATAGCGGGCCTCCACTCTTCGTCAGTACGACTCAGCAATTAAGAAACTAGCACTCTTTTAAGAGAATCTGAGGCTACAGTAATGACCATTAATTTAGCAATCTCCTTTTTAGATCACTGTTTGAGAAGGGTTTAGCCGCTAGTACTGTTACTACAGTCAAGTCGGCTCTCACGTAAAGTGTTCTTGTATGGTTTCAAAATTTACCTCACAGACCCTTACTTTTCTTCCATCCCTAAAGCATGTGCATCGTCTGAGGCCAGTAATCCGTCCACATACGGTTTCCTGGTTTCTAAATGACGTGTTGAAGTTAGCCTCAGATATCGATAATCAATCCTGCCCCTACCTTTCCTTGTTGAGGAAAACGTTGTTTTTAGTTAGCCTGGCTTCGGTGCTAGAATTTCGGAGCTGTCTGCACTCTCTAGGGAACCCAACCATGTCGACTTCCTTCCATCAGGGGAGGTTTTGCTGATTCCTCACCCTACCTTCCTGGCCAAAAATGAAGATCCGCAGCATAGGTGGTCGCCTTGGAAAATTCTTTTCCTCTGCCTCTAGACCTGTCCCTGTGTCCAGTTCATACTTTGAGGGCTTATTTAGACAGGTCCTCTCACATCTCTTCTGGGCCTCTCTTTATCAGGAAGGAGGGGGTAATCTCTCTATGTCTGCTATTAGACAACAGATCCTTTACTTTATCAAGCAGGCTAACCCTGACTCAGTCCCAAAAGTTCATGATATTAGAGCTGTGGCCACCTCCATTAATTACTTTCATTACATGAATTTCACGGATCTTACCAGGTACACCGGTTGGAAGTCACCCTTGGTTTTCAAACGTCACTATTTGAAATCCTTAGAAGCTCTTAAATTCTCAGCAGTCGCGGCAGGGAACGTTGTCCCTCCCTCTGGTTCCCTTTCTGATTCCTAGTCATTTCCTCCTCCACTGCCTCAGTTATCCCCTTACGGTCATTTCAGTCAGGCTTGCCTTGACTTCTCACCTGGCTGTGTTATCCATGTATTTGTCTAAATGACACATTTAAGTTATAAGGTTTTCAATATTGTATAGTTATTTTGTTTATGTACATGTTTCACATTGTCATGTTAATTTTAAGCTAACATCAGTTTCTTTTGTACATTATTGTTATTGTTACTAGTGATTAAAAGTTTCTTTTGGACCTTCGGTCTTCTGTTCCCCCTTAAATTTTTATCTTTTAGTTTAAGAATTATGTTTATTTCTCTGTTAATTTTCATCGGCTGACACGGGACCCGATCCAGAAAAGGGATTTTGACGAAGGAAAAATCTATTTCTGGAGAGGGGACCGTGTCACCCGATGACCCACCTCCATCATGTGTCATGTCCTCCCATAGTAAACATCATTCTAGTGGGGTGTTGCTTTCATGGAATGCGGCTAGCGGTGTTTTGTGTGCTGTCCGCGGGTGGTACATGGGTTTGTAACACACCTCCTGTGGGACTTTTGACCTTGGGATCTCTATAGGATAAGGTTCCGTGTTTTGTAGTTCACCCTTTTCCATACACGACTCCATCTGATGGAGCTCGCTCTGGGGTAGTAACTCCAGCATTTCATTTAGCTTTCTGGTATCTAGCAACGGAATTACCTAGAAATAAGTGCTGAATGGACTTTTTTCATCGGGTGACACGGTCCCTCTCCAGAAATAGATTTTTCCTTCACAAAATCCCTTTATTGTTGTCTGGTTATGTCAGACTGCTTCACACATATGCTGTCGGAAATTTCCTTGACAGATGTCACTGATTTTCATTTGCCGATAGACTGCACGATCAACCCATGTACTACGGAAGTGACTTAGCCCCCATACAAGGATAAACGAGTCACATACCAGGGTTTTCTCAATTTACTCGGAAAAATAAAACCATCTCAATCACCACCCTTACACAACAATCACATAAAACCTCCAACAAAAGCACAATAACGAACTTACAATCCACATGCCCGCAACACTAAACACGTGGGCTACACGACTGCCTTCAGCCTCAAGAAATCACTGAAATTTAATTACAACTAACACAACACCACCACAGCACACAAATGCCCAAACAGTCATTCTCACCCAATCACTGTCATTACAAGCTACAACTATGTAGGAGCACTCATAGTTTCAGACCTTACACCAACCTTTGGGAGCCCGAAAACACGTGTATCCAAAACCAGATCCCTGGAGCGACAAGGGCGAGATAACGGCACGAGAGTCTCATTTCCCTGTCCAGGTGGTTGCTAATTGGGATAATTTATTTCTACACACTTGGGCTTAAGGACTCCAAACCCACAACAAACCACTCGAACAAACAACAAGACGAAACATGACGTATACTGCGGCGGTACATGCATTTCAACAAAATATGCAATAACAGCCATGTTTATTACGTGCCTTGACCAGTAAGTTCCCGCCATTCTGTGAAACCCCTTAGAATCAGCAGGAGTTTGAAGCTAAAAAATCCTGTGCACTGAACTTTTTCGCGACATATGCCTTAATTTATAAATCTGATGTATAGCTTTGCTATGGGCTTTTCCAAGGAAAATATAGGGTATATTGAAGATGTGTGATTACTGATTGCTGAAATGTGTAGTTGGTGTGCTCTGTGAAGATATTACAAATAAGGAATTTGCAGAGATTTGTTTCCATAGATAGGAAAGTAGACTGAGATCTCAAAGATTAAGACAATTTGCATATGAGAACTGAAGATTTGTCAGTACGGGGAGTAGTATGAATTGAAACAGGAAGACAAATATCAGTAAGAAAGTCTTGGCCTACACAGTGAAGACCTAACCAGATGGAAATTGAGGCAGAAAGCAAGCAAGACAGTAGACCAAACTTATTACACATTTAAACTTGTAAAGGGAAAGCCACTTGTTAAAATGTTTATTAACATTATGACGAATATTTTTTCAATGAATAGTGTTAAGAAATATTTCTTATTGTATAAATTACATTATCCACAGGTCGACCACCAAGAAGAATGAATACATCACTCCTAAGTAGTGCTGCCAGAGATGATATTGATGATGCTTCTGTTGATGAAGAGGAGGACCCACATGGATTTCATGTGGTGGAGACTTGCATCCTGCAACGACAGTCATCATTACCACACCAGTCTCCAGTTCCAAGTACAGTGAGTTCGACGCTGGATGAACTATTTACGTGTGAGGTATACTGCTTGCATTGGTCTGTAGTATAAAAAGTCCTGCTGAAAGTCACTCACTCTCAGGTGTATTCACGTGTCTGTACAGTGTACAAAACTTATTTTACTCGTGCCTTATTACCTATAAACGTGTAGTAGGGAATGTTTCAATTGATGAAAGAATTCTTAAGTCCTTTCACTTTATCCCAGTGTTAGAGGGAGAGAGCCCTGTTATGTCACTGTGTTCTCAGTGTGTCTTGCAGTGTGAGTAGATAGGTAGTTGTCACTAATTTATTGTAGTCAGTGGAATTAGCTAAGTAGTGGTCCACTGCTTTACTGTGTTGTACTCTAAAAACAAGTGTTTCGTTGGATAGGTCATGTCACAGTAAGGGGTCCACTACATTCTTCTGTTTCAAATGCTCAAAACTGCACATATTTTACTGTTATGTAGTGTAGAAGTCATTCAGTCACATTTTCTGCATAGTATTTGCCAAACCAGGGCTTTAGGTAGCTGTAGCATTCTTTGACACTGAAGTCAGGTGTTGTCTTGTCTAAATGTTATATTTTTTACTTTAGTAACCTCTTAAGATAATCAGAAAGATGCCAGATTTTGAGGTAAGGCTATAATTTTTAATAAAGTAGTGAAGCCAGAGCTCATAGAAACCTTAGAAAACATAATATGAAAAACAAACTCCTTGTCCTAACCCACTGTCAAGATCACTGCCTTTATACCAAGGAAGTAATTTTGAAGATTCTCCATGAGTGGCTCTAGTGTCCTGACAAGACATACCATGGTTCATATCCACCCAGTGACGTCCTTAGTGAACAGAGGCTACTAACCATTGATAAACTCAGTGATCTACTGAAATCCTTTATAGAGGTAAAATAATAAATACGCAGTACATTGGTTGGGACACTTGAAAAATTCTCCTAAGTTTTCCTGAAGGCATAAGGCATAAGTTTTAAGAAAGCTAATCCTTGAGTATGATCCCTTGACAGAATGAAGCTTCTTTATTGCCTAAGAGTTAACAACATGCCTAAAACCACTGCATCACTTGCTTGGTGAATCAAATAAGAAAAAAAACTTGTCATTACAGTGTCAGTGTTTTTCAAAACTTTAAGAAAACATCTGCAACAGTGAATCTTCAGTTACCAACATTTGTATACCTTCAGACTTCAACCCCATCAGCTCCTGACATGATTGAGAAGCCTTGGCCCTTAATCAAAGCTTTCAGTTCCTGATGTTATTGAGAAGCCTCAGTCCTAAAACTCTTCTGTCAATGAGCTTTCTTTAAAGTTTTGGTATATTCAAGTGGATTTTGGTTCTTACAATGTAGATAGTCCTGATATGCCATTGTCTCAACTCTGCCTGGGTACCAGCAGAAAAACAAACAGGGGGGACTACCACTGAAAACTTCCCCTTTATCTAAGGTGGGTCAATTATCTAGTTTTGCAAGTGATTAAACCTGGCAGACCAAAAAGGCAGATAGTATTAGTCAACCCCTGGAAAACGACACAGCTGCTGACAAACTTGTAGAAGCTGTTCCATTCTTGACAAAAACCCCCGAAGCAAAATTGACAAATTTATACTTCTTGGAAAATTAGTCAAATTTCCCCCAAAAGTATCTCAGTAACTGATGGGTTTGGTATATCTAAACACAAAGTAATTTATGCATGTCTAAGAAAAGTTTAGCTGAATTTCCTCAAAATGTATCCATCAACTGACGGGGTTAATACTTCTTACACAAGGGTATTTAAACGTGTCAAGGAAAATTTTGACTAATTCCTCAAGGGTATATCTCATTAACTGGTGGGTTCAATATCTCTTAACAACAGTCTTTATACATGTCAGGGAAAATTCCAGTTTAATTTCCTTAAAAGATTCTCATTAACTGATAGGTTTAAAATCTCTTAACACCAAAGTCTTTACAAATGTCAAAGGAAATTCTAGTTGAATTTCCATAAAAGGTGCTCATTAAGAGGTGGGCTCAGTATCTCTTAACACGAAAGTATAATACATGTCAAGGAAAATTCTAGTCAAATTTCCTTAGAAGATGGTCATTAACTGATAGGTTTTGATATTTATGAAGCTCAAACAAAAAATCAAATTTATGAAGGAACAAACCAAGAAAAAAGGAAAAGGAATACTCGAGGTTCTCCCTGGTGAGTGTAGTTCCTCTGGTCCCATAGTCTCTTCTCCAGTAGGGCATGCTCTGACTCCTACTGTATTGGGTGCTCTGCCTGGGGCATGGGTGGAGCTCTTGCTTCTTGTCGTGTCGCCTTGATGACCAACCTCTGATGTATGCCTCCTCAGTGACCAGCTCTATCTCGAATAGTGTTCCCCCTCCCCAGTGGCCTTGTATGTTCTCTTCTTGTGGAGGAGGGAAGAGTCCCCCTACTGATGTTACCCCAGGATGTTGTAATCTACTGTGGAGGAGCAAGACCGAATGTAAATACAATTGACCCAGGTATTCGTGGGGGATGCGTACCACAACCCCCACAAATAGCTAAAATCTGCAAATACTTGACACCCCTCTAAAAATGCTTATAATTGCCTATTTTGATAGCCCAAACACCAAAAAAACCCTCTAAAAATACTTGTACCTGAGTATTTTAATAGTTTTATCTCAAAAAATGCATTTAGTCAGGAAAATGATATTAAAATACAGTAATTGGTGAGTATTTCTCTGTGAAAAATACCACGAATAGGCAGATTTTCCACAAATAATGTGTATACACTACAGGTATACATTCCACAGAAAAATCTGCGAATAGGTGAAGCCACGAATCCGGAACCATGAATAGGCAGGGGTCCACTGTAGTCTCACTTAGCTCTCTTTCCACTAGCGAGAAATCTTTCTCCTCCCCTGCCCTAACTCTCTCTCTCTTCCCTACTCTGGAACTTGCTGGGGGAGGGGCGAGTGGGCAAGGGGCCTCAATCACTTCGTAGGCCTAGGCTGTTCCTCCCCCCTACTCATCGAAGTTAAGGGAAGGTGGTGGGGGAACATCTGCAGGAAACTCACGCAAGCCACCATATTGGATTCTCAAACTTTCTTGAAGGATGTCTAACATCTCAACACAGTTTCTCCCATCTTCATCTTCCAGGCACAGGTTCTTCCTCAGATGTTGACAGGGAACAAAGGTAGATGCAAGATGTCGCTGATGGAGGGAACCTTGGGGGAAGAGGGAATCACGGGAGGGAGAGGGGAAGGGCCCAATGTAATTTCTCTGGAATATTGCCCTTCATATGCCTACTCTTCTCATGTAAGGCCCACTGAGGCACCTGCCACCCTCACATTCAATGCATGTCATCCCTTGAGCATTTCTCCCCCTTTTATTGAGGATATAAACTTACTGTATGACCTACCTTCATCAACACAAAATCTGATACAGGCAATCCCCGGTTATCGGCAGCATCGGTTATCGGCGATCCGGTTTTACGGCGCTTGTCTAGCAACGACGATAACCGGATTTTTGAAACCCATTTCCGGTTATCAATGCTGATAACCAGTTATCGGCGCTGATCGCCGGTTATCGGCAGCGCTGATCGCCAGTTATCGGCACTGATAACCAGGAATCAGTGCTATTATCGCCGATTTTTGGTTATCGTCACTCTGTCGGAAACGGAACCCCGCCAATAACCGGGGACTGCCTGTATTGGGATCCACAGTAGCCATAATACCAGACAAATGGACTTGCAACACTAGTGAGATACTGTACACACAAATCAAAACATGGGGGAGGCGAACAATGATCCTGCAGCAGAAAAAACACAAGGGCACGCACACCCAGTGCACACAAAGACACTGTACAATGAAAATGGGAGATAACTCAGAGAACGTGTTAAAGCGGATGCAGCTGCAAGCACAATGGAAGAGTAAGGCCGGTTCAGGTCACGGGTGATTGTAGGTCTGCTCGATAGGATTTCGCTTTGTGAGATGGTTCAGTGACAGTTGAAGCACCCCAAGCATGAATAACTATCTATGAAAGTGTAGGTTCATATGCTAGGAAAAATACAAATTGCCTTAGAATTTGGTATTTTAGTCATAGTACAATATTACAGTACGTATAAATAATGTAGGAATTACTTATCCTATACATTGTACAGGAGGATTTTCATAGGTTATGTATATGTATGCTAATACCCCAAAGTATAGTTTACTGTATTACAGTACAGAGTACAACATTTTATGCAAAGGATGTGAAACTGCAATTTTTTTCATACTGACTCTTGTAACCAAACCTCTACATAACTTGAGAGTTGACTGTATACTTGTCTTTTTACCTTGTATTTTGAAAGTCATATACTTATTCATTGGTGACATTTTGTCTGTGCTTTTGAACTACAGATAGGTTTGAAAGTACTGTATCTTGGGTATTTGTCTCAGAGTTTAAGTTATTGTGGTCAATGATGGTTATGCATGATGATTTTAATGCAATAGTTATGCATGGTGATTTGTATTGCAATAGTGTTTTGTATTGCAATAGTGTTAACACTACTGACCCACAACTATCCATTCTGCCAAATCCTCATTGCAGATATTAACAGGAGACTGCAGTGTCTCATATAACCTAATTTTTAAACATTACATTAGTATGTATATTAACATTTTTCTAATGAATGGCTAACAGTCCTCCATGCAGTGTGGTTTGACCTTCACTGCCACTTTTTAGTCCATGCATGCTTTTAATAATACAGAGTGTTTTCATTATGTTCAGCTCGTGCACATATTGAATGACATTTTGGCTGTCTGTTCTGTATTTAAATCTTCAGTTAATCAGTGTTTTTATATACTGTACACTGTTTCAGTTGTCATTCTATGTATTTTATATGATTACTGTACACATTTCCACCAGCCACTAGCTAAAATTATTGATGAACAGACAGTATAAGGCAGTTACAGTACTGTTACATACCTACATCATCAGGGTGTACTGTATTAATTTCTGTCTTTTATTTTCAATCTGCTTTCTTTAATCGTTTTCTAACTGGTTGTCTAAACTCTTTAGCTGTGCCATGCTTCACTCTTCACCTCGCTAATAATAGTGTACTTCAGACATGTGACTACTTGTTGGTGATTATTGTCTGCACATCTTAAATTTTCCACCTTTACTCTGTTTTTTTTCTTAGCCATTTCTTTACCAAAATGCTACAGAGGTGCAAGTTACCAGTACCTTAATATAATGAGAAATACATTCTAAAGATAATTGATTTGCTACAGAGTTACAAGATATTAATGCATGCCAGCTCGCTTGTATAATGGTTTGTTAAGGGTTTAACTTGAAATATGTGCAGTACTGTAATCCTGAACTGCTATGTTGGCAGCATGGATGGATATTGATTAACAATAATCTTTAGCTTTCAAGATGTTCTTCAAATATGTTTCCTAAGGGTTTGAAGACTGAAATCCTTCATTTATGAATGAATGTAGTAATTAGATTTTAATTTTGTATAGCATTTGTAAGGTTGCACACCAGATACTGTAAATACTTTTCATTAGCATTGTTGAGCATTGTAACCTGATCTTATGTCTGACCTATAGTGCACTTTTGTATTAAACAACTTTGACCATAATGATGTGTACTGTACTTATATTGTCTTGTGAATGATGAAATCATAGAAACTGCACATCTTTTGCAGGCAATAATGATTACAGATGGTGAAGCTGGCAGTCACAATACTGTTGCTGTACTGCGATACGTCAGGGAGAGAATCCTGAAGCCGCGTGACGTTATTTTGTCATTGTTAGGTAGAGTATGAAGACTTTCAGAGTTTTTGTATTTTGTTGAAAATAAAATCTGTGATGTTTCTTTTATACTATATGATGTGTGTTGTATTGGATTTGTTTAAAAAAAAAAAAAGTATTTGTAGAGCTTTTTAATGTTAATATTAAATTTATATGCTTGCTAACAGTCATGTTTTAAAGGAAGCATATTACTGTATAACAGAATAATATTCTTTAATTTAAGAACGCCTGATATATTGTTGGGTAAATTTTTCAATAAAAAATGTTATAATTCACAACTTATCTCCCAAACAGGTTTTCGTGATTGGGCAAAGGATGGTTCTGGGTGGTGTATGTGTACTAAATTTTTGAATGTTATATACTGTGCAATTGTGGTATTGTTCCTCTGTATAGGACCTGTTCTGCAGTACAACATGTGCTTTAAGTGAGTAAAGTATAAACCACATTTAGAAAGCATTATTAGATTGTATATGAGTGAGTAGCTATGGGTAGGGTGCGCCATTTGATGCACTTTAGAAAAATTACAATACTGTAATTATAAAATATCAAAATATCCTTGAGAGATATTTTTAAAGGATTTCCATGTCATGGCCTTTTAGTGCACTTATAGAAAATACAAATAAAAGCCATACTAGAACTTATGACTTCAGTACGGATGGGCAACTGTTTAAGAATTTACCAAGAAGAAAAGATTATTTTTTGGGGATCAAAATGAGTCTTTTGCTCTCCTCTTCCTGCACAAAGCTTTAGTCATGTCATATGGCACTGTCTCATGGATTACTTTTTTCAGTATCTTGTCTTGCTGTATCACCAATAAGGTTATCAAAGATGAGTATGTTGCCATGTGGGCTAAATCATTTGATGCCATTTAAAGTAATTTTAGTGGCAGTTAATACACACTTAACCATGTGGTATATTTAATGTTATCTAGTTTGCAACTAAGTATCAGTTAGAATATGCTTTCAGGAAAATTGGTCCTCTATTAATAGATTTGGTTTTAAAAGACTGGAGCATACATAATATAGGGCTAGCCCATTCTAAAACTGATAAAATTTTGTGTACCGTACAACAAATTACAGAAATAATTTGTCCATAGAATGTTTTAAAATATAGCTCAAATTGCATTATTTAATCATGATTTTATTGGTTTGGTTTAAATTATATTATCATAGGTTAACAATGTATTGGATATGCTAAGCTATTTTTCCTGCATAACTTGATGAAAATGAGCATCTTCCCTCATACTGCCACAACTATCAGCAAAAGTGCCTTTATTAACTCTACATTTGTGTTAAGGTAGGCTAAGCCTCCTCTGAAGAAATCATATCTTATCTCATCTTTAATCTACCCATGCAATTCTACAAATATATGCATAGCAACAGCTTCAAAAAGAGAAAAAGTTTTTCACATGGGAAGAAGATTAAAAACTCATTGAAAAAGTTCCCAAGAAAACCAAGATGAGATTATACAGCAGGAGGAGACCAAGGTGGGGTTATGGCAGTAAAAAGCCAAGATGCACTTATAGAGAAAGAAGACACATGCCAGAACAAGTAGCAGAAAAGGTTTTGAAGTAGGGAGGGAAAATGAGATGTAAGCACATCTCTTAGGAGAAACTTATCTAAGATCACTAAAAAATAAGAATCTGAAGATGAAATAAGGGAAGTAGTGAGATCTAATGGACTAAGGAAGCAGTGTAAATTCTTGCACAACTCCCAGGCCTACAACGTTAAGATAGAATTTACCAATTCAGAATACTAGATAACTTTAGGTTTCACCCCCTTGAATGGATTCTGTCATAATTTGTACAGGAATCCGTCAGGCCTGGCTCTTCTCAGCAAAGAAATGATGCCATAGATGGACAACTCCAACAGAGATATAACATTTCAAATAAGTGGGTTAAAACAGTGATGGAACGTAATTTTTCAGGAAAAAATTAATATAAATGCAATGGAAAGTAAGAGGGGCCCTAATTTTGTGACGCCTTTAAGACACCCTTGAGAACTCAGTACATCGTGCACTCATTGGTGGTGTCACTGCACTGTCCAGAAATGATGATACAATAAGGCCTCAGATTGTCTGAGCTCACAGTTACAGATACTGACAGTTGATGGCCAACACAGTAAAATAAGGTGTCCTTAAAATGACGTGATGCCTCCCTTTATATAACTCCTTATAGTTTATGACAAAAAAATTGGACACCACTAAAAACTTGCATTGAAAATTATCCAGAAAAGGTAAGAAACATAACCCTTTTGGACCACTGTGCCATTTATCTAACAGCAGAGTGCATAACCAGAGATGGTCATGTATTTTATACATTTCTCCACAAGACTACTTGAGACAACCCATAGATCAAAAGATTCTCTGTACAGCTAGGAAGAAAGTCTGTCAGGTGTTAAACTGGACTGCTGTGTTAAACTGGACTGTTGTGTGAAAGCCTTAAGGATCAGCCAAGCTAGCCTAAAACAAGTTTCATGGCTTCAAGGCACTTACTGTAGGTAGATTTTCAGCATTTATAATTGGCAGTTGATTATAACAAGGGAAGCCCTGGTCATCAAGTGCTGCTAGAGGATACACAAATCATAGCTCATGAAGAGTTGCCTCATGAAGAAGAGACAGTAAGTCTCTATCAGAATCACTAATATTTTACATGGATGACATCAAGTGGCCAGAACATACATCAAGTCAGGTTTATCTCTGTTGATTTGAATAAATCCAGAGGTCCACATCAGACCCTCTACTCCCATTCATATCTGGCAAAAGGCCAGTTTATCTTAACCAGCTAACCACAAAACCAGGATGTTTACCTTTTCTATACCACTATGCAAAAGGTCTGTGGTTCATTGTACAGTACATAATTGTATGGTGGCATCCTTCTTTAAGAAGTAATAAGTTCCTGAAACTGATCCTTCTTGTCCCCCCCAACCCCTAAATTTCATGGAGGACCAAGACTTTCCTGTTATAAGAATGTGTGGCATTAGTCTTGACATTGTCTGTGCCCATGAGTCACTGGGAGACTATTGGAAATCTGTCTTTTGATGTATGTTGAAGCTGTCAGGTGACATGTAATCACTTCAGTAATTAAAAGGTTTTATTACTTTCCTTGTTTATACAGTAGTCCTTTCATCAACCAGAGTTCATTATTGCAAGATCTTTTTGTGATTTCAGTTTCATGTATCAGTATTTTGTTTAGAAATTGAAGTATAGTAATATAAAGTGGGCTGCTTCATAAGTATATCATACATCTTTAAGATGTGCATTGGGTAAAAATTTATGTAGTCAGTCAATGCTCTGAGTGGATCGCAAACATTTTTGGGCTAGTGTAAAAAGTGTCATTGAGCAGGATTGGAATAAATACTCTAGATTAAATGTTATCAGGTTTGAAGGGTTTGCCATAATCTTGTAAACAAATCCTGATGTGAAAAATATTTCACCTTTCAGACGAGACCAGGGAATTAAAGAAGGTGTCTTCATCATTCATAACAAAACTACAGTTACAGGTAATGATTTTAATGAAATTTTTTGTTATATTCTTATGGTGCTGTTTAATTACAGCTGAAGTTATAAAGCAATACTTTATCTTTAATGATAATCTTTTTTCTCAAGTGTAATTTAATTTCACAATTTAAATATGATGCATGTCAAAAATCAGTAATAAGAGTAACTAAGTGTATTACTTTCCAGAACCACCCCATACCAGCAAGTGTTTAGGTAACTACTTGTTTATATATATCATCCCAAATGTAATGTTCCTGATAGCTTACTTGATGACATGTCTGGTGCTCAGATGTGGTGAATCTGAGACTCTTCAGACTCTACTGGAAAGGGTTAGTACTGTGGTTATTTACATGTTAAAATCTACTGTTATTTGATATATATTTACCCTGAAGATCTAAAGATAGAAATAAATTAGTTTCATCATATACTTGGCCACATCTGCGGTCTTGAATGTACTCAGACTCAAAATTTTTTTGTAACAGACTAAGAAGAATTATTGCCTAACAATGACCCTCAGATACCTATCACTCACCATCCTTCCATGATATGAGCCTGTAGGACTGTTAACAATTGATTGCCATTTTCCTGCACCATCCTCTAACCATTATTTCATCATTTACTAGCTAATTTATCATTCTTTTCTGGCCTTTTTCACTTCTTACCTTCTTTAAATGATAAAAGGGTGATTTTACACCTCAGCAGGTACTTTCATGTGCCAATGTCTACTTTCCTCTGCCAGGTTTGTCATATTGGCTAACTGAGTTTTTACATATCTTTAGAATTATGCTTCTTTGTATTCATTTGCATAATTTTTGCTTGTGTGTAGTATTTTGCAAAGTTTTGTTTATCACTGTATTTTCCTTAAGCTTTGGTGTTGGTTTCTTAGTTTTAAGTGCTTACTACAAACTATTGATTACTTATTGGTTATCCAGTTAGAACTTAAAGGTAGATTTTCATTTTTGCCAGCTTCCCTCAATTTCTTTACTGAATTTTGAGTGAAGAGTAAGTCCTCTTATCTTTAGTTCTCTGCACTGTATTTTTGGGTAATTTTTAGGTTCTGGGTATTTGAATCTACTTAAAGTACATTCTTGTATACCCATGACTTGAAACTGGAACTGTAACTTGCTCATCACCAAAGACATTTTATAGATGCAATCTCTGTTTTATGAGAATGAATCCCAGGCTTGCTTACCTATATTCAGCATTATGCAATCAAAACACCAAAAAAAAAAAGACAGAATCTATATTTTCTATTTTATTAATTACTGTAATACTCCGCACTGAATTGATTCATTGTTTACAGTTTTTTCAGGTCATTAAACATTCTGTAAGTCTTGAGTAAAATAAATGGTTACATTGTTTTTGCTAACTAGCGCTATGTTTGTAGTTATGGTGTTGATGGTTGCTTTCATATTGATTGTGTACTGGCTTTTTTTTTGTCATTGCCAGTATTTTGTAACAAAGCAGGGATAACAATCACGAAACTGTATGTGATTTATAGTGTGTACTATATAAAGGAGAACGCTTGCAGGCTATGTATACTTGTACCAATAACTTATGCAGTAATGTTACACTTTTTTATTAAAAAGTATGTTACACAATTTTATTATATGAGGGATTTGAATCACAGCAGATATCAAGATGCAAGAAGGGAAGGTTCCTGGAGGCAATACCCCATATAAGTCAAGGACAGAGTGTATAATTATTGATGGGGTTGAAATAAAATGCAGATGTATAATTACTTGTATGCATCAAAACTAGTTTCTTCAAGTAAAGCCACCAATTGTGTAGTGAGTTCTTTCCTCTGAGCCCACTAGTCTTGCAGCCTCATTTCCTGATTTCACAAAAAGTGAGAAAGGTGACTGATGGTTACCTCAACATTTAGATGGAGTTTGCTTTTGTGAGACAACTATTCTTCTTTGGTTTGTTAGACAAAAAACTGTTTAGTCTGGGACATTTGAGGCCATGAATGTGGGCATGTACCTGATCAGTGGGTTCATATGATAAAACAGGTTGTGTGGTATAAAAAAAATTAAATTATTTGCAATATCTGCAATATAGATTTACAAGTACGGTAATAAGTTTAATAAGGTCACTTGGTTGCATTCCAAGACTCAGGCTTGCTCAAAAGATATGTTTGTAAATTTGTTTATAGGGTGAAAAGAGACCTAAGGCAACAGTGCAATCAGAGGCCAAAGGGTCACTGCAAAACACATTTAGTATCATGTGTAGTGTTGTACAAGGCACACTTAAGTGGTGTACTATTAGAGATTGCAATGTTAGGCTGTAAGTGTATTTTACAAGTTTTGTTATATAAACCTGGACTCTTGATGCAATCAGAGCCTAGTTCCCATGTAGTTTAGACATACCCAATAAGTTTCATCATCATTCACATTTATATCAGATTTTCTCCTATGGGGTTAGGTGACTTATTTTTGTGTGTTCTTTTCTGACTAATGCACTTTGTATCTTAGAATTCACTTGCTCCAGCCCTCATCTTTGCCATTTCTCTGTGATCTTCTGGGCCTTCCCATTAGTTGGCAACCAGTCCCTTGCATACCTATTGCTTTTTTCCTCTCCATAAGGGGGTAGTGCCATTAGTGCACCTCATGCAGTGCACTGTGGGCATTACTTAACGTTCTTTGCAGTGTCCCTTCAGCCTCTAGCTGCAACCCCTTTCATTTCTTTTACTGTACCTCGGTTCAAACTCTCCTCCATCTTACTTTTCACTCTCTCCTAACAATTGTTTCATAGTGCAACAGCAAAGTTTTCATCCAGGTACACCTTTCAAACCTTTTTACGGTGAATTTCCATTTCAGTGCAGAATGGCCTCACAGGTCCCAGCGCTTTGGCCTAAATTCTATATTCTATGCTTCTTTCATCTCCCTTTGTCATCATATGTCCAGACCATTTCAGTCCTGAGATCTCTCTTATTTTGCAGTCTCTGGGCATGATGCCTATCTGCTACTCTGTTATTTGGATAGGACTTCCTAAGCTCAGTCCAGCCATGAAACTTAGCATTTGGCAGACTCACTGTATTAGAATATCCTCCTTGTCTTTTTTTTAAAATGGCCTTGTCTCTGCTCCATAGACTTGAAAAGTATGAAAATATTGCAATATTAAGTAGTAATTTTTTCTTATAACTGTGAAGTTGTGAATGAATTAGAACTAAACCCATGGATGCAGAGTAAAAATAAAATGAACAAAAATTCCACCTACCAGAAGATGAACACATGACTAATTTTCTGCTCTTATAATATGTTACTTTGTGTAGCATTGTCAGGAACTGATATAAAGGAAATGAAATGTTTTCATCCTAGTTTGCAGGGAGTTAGAATCATCTGGGTGTCTTACTGGGAAGTCTTTCAGGGCTGTGTTTGGACATAAATGATGACTGTTTTTATTCATGATTATATCAAGAATGGAAATTTACCTTATGACTTAGTAGACTCAGTCACATATCCTTTGTTTTTATTCATGATTATATCAAGAATGGAAATTTACCTTATGACTTAGTAGACTCAGTCACATATCCTTTCACTCAAATAATGAAAAATCTGCTGTAGGGTTTAGTTTCTCTTATAACCTGAATATCAAGTTGTTGAGTACTTTAACAATAATATATATGTCAGTGTGCACTAACAGTGTATTTATTGTCTTCCAGAAGAGTTGGAGTATTTTTTTTTTACATCATATGGTAATTTTTGCTTCTTACAGGTGTACCTTATAGCAACATGCTCACCTTGGGAGGTGGTAAAACACAGGCGCCTGGATCACATATGGATTGCGTGGGTTATGATTGGGTTTATGTGCCTCAGCTTATCTCTTTCATCTATGATACTTCATCTAGTCACAGCCAAACACATTCCATGTACGATAATTGCTTCTTGGTAAGTTGTCTGTTTTACAGTATGTGATTTTTCTAACTACTCTGGTAATTTTTGTGGGTGGTAAGCCTGTCATCATCATTAAGAAACTGTCAGATTTTACCATTTTATGGATTTAGGTGTGAAATGAATTCTCTCTGTTGTCTTCTTTACTTTTTGCCTGAATTTCCTTCTGGTAGTGAATGAAAATTCAGGGGTAAATGTCTTGAATTTTTACAATAATAGCATTTTAAGGATCAAACATGTCAGAACAAACTTTAAAAGCTGGAATTTTTATTTATGAATATTAACTGTACTGACTTTAAATGCTTTGATAATACATTTGTTAAAGAAGTATTTTAAAAATACTGTTCAGTGGAAGTATTAGTAGTGTAGCTTCTGTAAAGGAGCTTGATACTAGACTTGTTTTCAGGTTCTGGGATCAGTTAACATACTTTATTTCACATTAGATGCCTTTGGTTTCCCATGAACAAATGCCAGCAATTTAACTACAAAACTATGATGTTAGGATAACTGTAAATTCCATAAGAATTTTTTAAGGGGATTACCATAAATCCCTGACTAGTTTTTGAACCTACAATTCAGAACACAGGGATAGCAATCCTTCAGACTTTACATTTTCTCTAATTTTCAGTCCATCTAAGGTTATGAGTGTAAGGCATTCTAAAAAGACTGAACAAGTTAAGGACATGAAAAAAATAAAATTTATTTTCCCAATGTAAAGCACTGCCTGAAAAGGATGTTCCCTTCATAGAGATGTGAGAAGATCTCTTATGGCAGTGACAATGATATTAATTACTGTGATTAAACAAAAACCACTGTGTCACTTCACTAGACTCATAGGGGCAGCCCACAGGGTTTGTTCTTTTGTGAGAGGTAAAGTAAGGTAAAGTAAAAGAAGTTGGGCAGCTAGGTAGGGAACGAATGAAAATTAAAAGGTAGAAAGCATTGCAGTAAGTGATCAAATGGATGATGCAAAGAACCTATAGTACTGCTTGCCTTGTACTACTGTAAGCATAGCATACTGTAATTATTAACCTACTACAGTGTGCTCTTTGCATAAATATGTACCATTATTTTTGGGAGAATCCATAGCTACGTGGTATTGGAAAATGTAACTAATTGTATAATTTTCTTCCAGCAGCAATGATACGCTCAGGATTGTCTTTGCAAGTATTGCTGTTGCCTCTCTTTGGATGGGTGATGTAACATTGATTGTTGGTATCCTGTTGTATTGTTCCCAGTGCCACTTACTGTCACTGCTCTTAAGCATTATTAGAGAAACACTTCTTCAAGGAGCTGCTTCATTATTAGCAGTTAAAAAGGTGTGGTAAACATAAATTGTAATAGCCAGTCTTTGAAGGTTTCAAGCACAATATTATATAATTACTGTACAGTATTACCAGCTGTCTTGCCATATAGTAGTATAAAATATGTTCCCTACCAGCAAAAGCATTAATGCCATAGAAAAACTGGTTAAATCCTAAGCTAGACAAGTACTCACATTGAAAAGTTCAACATTAGCAATAAGTAAAGTGCAAATTTAATGTAAAAAAATTAATTTACTTTTCAATCACTGCAGATTAGATTTATGCTCATGAATTTACCTACATTTATGAACAAAAGACAGAACTCCTTAGTGATATGATATATGTATCTTACAGCAAATTGATGAGAGCACGAGGTTTGTCCAGCACTTAAATCGTGAACTAGGACTGATTGTTGGCTTGATGCTGTGTGTGACAGTGTTCAGGGCCATTACTGGTTTGGCTGATTTGATCATTGCAGTTAAAAGCTACAATATTTCTCTGGTAAAGCACAGGTTTCTGTTGGTGGTTTGTTTTCACGTGTATTTGCACAATGTCAAATTCAATTTAGCATATTGTCATTTCATTTAATTATAAAACTATTGTTTGCAAAAAATGTGATTTTTAAATTAACAGATATTAATTAATAGATATTTTCTTGGGATGGGTTTTCATGGTTACACTTATGCCTGCAGTTGTGAAAAACTTTAGCTATATAAAATTATCTAATGAAAATAAATAGTAAAAGTCGATAGTACGTAAAAATGAAGGGAAACTATCATCAGCTTGAATAGTGGATTTCTCATGTCCAAATGAGTAACCAAACAGATATATGTATAGTCAAAATATTACTTAAATATCTTTTTCAGTCGAAGTCTGTTTCACTGTAATGTATGGCATCCCCACAGAGGAAGACTGTCTACAGTGTGCCTTTTGCAGCAGTGTAGATGGTGTTCATTCATCCCCTAGCTGCATTTCTTTCTTCCTTTTACTCTTCATCCATTCTCTAGGGGCTTCTCCCACTTTGTAGTCTAGCTTCTTGACCTTTGCTTATGGTGTAAACTCTTGATTTAATTTTTTTTTTTTTTTTTTTAGTTTAATGGCCACCTGACACATGGAAAACCTGCAGAGATATCATGGGTAAACTTGACAGCGATGACTTGCAACCTTCTTTGTTGGATGTTTTCAACTGTAGTACCACTAGTCATGGCAGCAAAAGTTTCAAATGATTTTAAAGTACTTAATAAGGTAAGAATAATTATTTATGTTCTAGATTAACCCCAGATTAATTACTGTTTGTAGTTGGCACATAATTTGTTTACATGATGTACTTTGTCAGCTTAATTAGTAAGATGAGATATCCATACTCATTATGCCTTGTAGAAGTTGCTATAAGTCATATGTCAAAGGACTGGGAAGAGATAGGGAGCCTAGATTAGAGGAACCAAAAAGAACATAAAAAACGGTTATATTTAAAATGACAAGAAGAGTATAGTTGCTGTACATTGTTTGCAGGAAAATCATATAATGGACTGTCAGAATACCAAAATCATATAAAAATGTATTGATATGGAAATTACCGGGTTAGTTTTTGAATACCATCCTCACCATCTTTGGGAATAAATCCATTCTTAATGTAGATGTCCTAAATGAAAAGAATTGTCCTAGATTATTATAAAGTTATATCTGTTAAGGATGAATATACAAGAATCCTGTGCAAATAGATTGTCCATTTGACCTAGGATTATTCGGTTATACTTTTGTGGAAAGAAGATGGAGGCACTGGCTTGTTTATAATGAGAAGTAAACATCAAAACAGTTCAGTGCCACCTTGAGGATTGGATTAGTGTACCCAGAAAGTCTGAGGGTGTGTAAGACAAAAATACAAAAGAATCATCTAAACAGAGGGATTTTCTTTTTTCCACTGACTGATAATCCTTCAATGAAGGGAAGATAACAGAAAAATGCACAATAATGCAACATGATGACTCAGCATGCCATTTAACATTTTGACACACCAAGGGATAGAGGCCATGAGGACCTGAGGCAAATTGGGCACAATTTTAAAGATGATCCACAAACTTCTTGGAAGAATGACTGTTTAGCAGCAGTGAAAGAAAATACCAACGCTTGAGTTTTATTTCGACCCGTTAAATCTACTAATTTCTTTTCATTTGGCCATTCAACGGTGGCTAATGTTTTTTCCTGATTGAGTTTTCTTTTACCTGTACTTTTAACATTGAGTGTATTTTTTTTATGTAAGCATCTGTATTGGCCTTCACCTGACACAGTGACAGTGTGACACTTGGTTTTTTTTTTTTTTACATATATAGCATAGTACTGTACAGTATAGTACAGTAAATTTTTTCCTTTGCTGGATTTCAGCATTAACTGATACACCCATAATTTTTCAGGTTGGAAGCACTTTACATGCAAGACCATTCGTATATCAACTGACACCGCAACAAGACATAGATTCATTTCTTTTGTATGTGACAAGCCTCCGTCTGAAAGCAAAGATTTTATGGATTCCAATCCGAACATACTTCTTAGTTTCATTTTTGATGTTACTGGTCATGTTTACTATGGTGCTAGGATATTTGTACTTTTAAAATGACATTGTGTAAAATATTATTGATATATATTTAAATGTAATCTCTCATTACTTGCAGATTCTTTAAGGTCACATTTAATGCATTTTTTTGGTAATAACTACAATTATGGGTATTTCTTGTGTCACTTTGTAACATTCTCCTCTGGAGACTTGCTTAATGTGTTTCATAGTACTTATTTTAAACTGATACTTATGAGCATTTTGTTATCTTCACTTGTTAGTAATGAGAGATTATCATAGCATTTATTAAAAGTGTAGCAGAACTAAAATATTTTTTCTAAAGCACATCGAAATCTATTAATGCCGGCTCAGTACTAAGCACAAATTCATGTACAGTTATAGAAGAAATTTATATTTTGGGTTTTCACAAACATTCTAAACCATTCCTGTGCCCATACAGTCAGGTTTATGCATAACAGTATCAGAGCCTCTAGACAGAAAAGGGGAAAAGCCAGAAAATTTTGAAGAGAAAATGTGAAGGGGCATTACCTTGTTCAAGAGCTTGAGACAGCCCTTATCTCAGTAAGAAGTACTATGTCTGTACTTCTGTTTCTTTACTAGCCAAATGTCTTTCTTCATCTCAGAGCAAGAAGTGGAATGATCCCATTTCTGGTTCTTAGTAAGCAACTTTATCAGCCAATACCTTCCTTTATGTCAGAGCAAAGAGGGAATCACACCTTCTGGTTCTTTGTCAGCCATTAGCTATCTCAGTGCATTAAGTGGTATGATCATGTTTCTTTGTTCTTTATTAGCCAGTATCCCAGCTTACTGGGAAGTCCAGTTATTACTGTTTGTAGGCTTTACTTTTTTAAATGTGCTTTGAATATGCACACCACTAATAGGCAAAATCCTCCATGTTTAGCCATTTTTTGGTGGATGTCTTCTGAATACTGCTGAGGATTTTGAACAGATGGGACCTTTTAAAAACAAAAGTGTGGCATATTTCTTTCTCTTGTTGTTGTTACTACTTCACTGTGCTTAGTGCAGCAGTTTAGTTAACTGTCTAGCCATAATAATAATTACTTCAGTAGTCACCTTACTGTGAATCACAGGAGTTAGGAAGCAAAATATTTTCATTATTCTGCTTAGTTTGACCAGACTGCAAAGGAACATTTCTAGACTTTCAGAGGGCTGGGCTACAGGATTTGTTCTTAAATGAGAAGTAAAAATTGGAGCAACGCGAGGTTAAGAGGTTTGGAAACAAAATGGGAAGAGACCACAGGGAATGAACAAAGAATTAATTAAATAAATACCGTACACCAAAAATCTCTTCAGAGTTAATGAAGGAGAATTCTAGCATTCATAAGTGGAGAAAAATCAATGTGAAGGGCTTCTCTTGCTTTTACCTGTTCCCTCCCTCATTATCAGTGGCAGAGGAAAATATGTTGATAGCTAGGGAGACGGATTTAAGGGAGGAGTTTGATTGACTAATGAAGCTGCCATTTTAAGTAAGTAGTACTAGGTGAAATTATCATTCTAGATGTGTATCTCAGTACTTTTTTGATAAAGTCACATTAACCTTCAACTAGTGCTTATGAACATGGTCATGATGCCATTTCAGGACAATACAGTATTGTTTAATTGCAAGTCTGTCTATGATTTGGATTTTGTAATACGGTACTAAGCTCTTTTCATGATTTTTTTTTCAAATTTATTGTATTGACATAAATATTTAATAGGAGAGATATTTAACCATGGGTTGCAAGTGGTAGCTTTGGCTGTCTTTATTTTAAATTTGTTATCTGTACAAGGTTTTGTATCACAGAAGAATGTAAGAGTTACTCACCAATTCTCAGTTTCTCTTGTTTTCACTGGCAAAAAATTATGCTTCACAGAAAACTGCTAATAATGAAGGGTTATTTCTGAAGAAATATTATAGGATAAAACACTAGATTTTGGTGATTCATTGCAAACTCCACAGGAAAAAAAAGGAAAACGTTCATTGTCACCACTATAACTGTAATGTGATGTAAAACTTGAGATGAAAAGCAACTTTGAGAATAAGCAGAAAGATACATAAAATCTAATGCTCTCACACAGGGTTGGATGAAAGTGGATTAATAATGAAGCCTGATTTTAATTTTTTTTTATCAACCATTTCCATCTACATGATGAAAGGCATAAGTAGATTACAGACAAAGTGAGGCACTGAAATGAAGCGAAAATTACACTTAAATCAATATACTGTACAGGGAGAAAAGTACACACACTAAAAGGTCACAAAATTTATTTCTAATTTTCTAATGAGAGGAGCTATATGTAAACCTTCACGTTTGGTCATGGTCACAGATACAAAAGTATGTGTGAGGGATTTCATCTTGACATTCACCCAAAAGGTCAAGCTGCCTTATAATAAAAACACTTCTCAGCTAATGCAGCTTCTAAAAGCTATTATAATACATTCCCTTAACAAAAATTCAAATTGGCTGGACCTGACTACCCCAGACAATGCATTAACAATCACCTATGCTGATATTTTTTCCACAGTTACGGTAGATCTGACTTTTACCAATAAAACTCTTGAAAAAGTTGCTGCCAATCCTCCTTTCTTCTAGTGATGTATGTATGTATATCTTACTGTTTTAGTGAAAATTCTTTTGCTTTTAGGCTTTTCTTGTGCATCAGTTCCAAAATGCCTGATCCTATAAAATCTCTCGTCCTGATTTTGTGGGGATGAAAACCCCCTTTTAGCTTCCCAGTTTCATGATAGTTTAAAACAATTTCCTTGTTATTGTTATTGAAATCTTACTTCATGCCAGAAAAGCTAACACAATCCAACAGATACAGTTTGCAAGTCATAACCTCAGTGGTTACTGAGGTTGACTGGTCTCATAAGTCTTTCATACTGTTTCCAAAATATGAACCTTCACCTCCCTGAACATTTCCTCAATCATTTCACTTTCCTTCTTTAAAGAGTCAGGTCTTCATCACTTATGGGCCAATATCCACCAATGCAAGCTTTTCTATTCTAGTGAACCTTGATTTCATCTAGGTAATCTTTTCCCTTCTTGATATCTACATTGAAATATACGTTTTTCTTTATCTTGAGGAAGTAATGGGTTCCAAAGAAAAACATGAAAAAACCTTTTGAGAGAGGTTGTTTTTATGTTAATGTTCCCCTAATGTAATGGAAATTTTCTGTTTTGTAAAAATACCTCGACTGTGATTGGAGTAGAAAGGCTGAATGGTAAGGTATAAAGAGGGCAAATATAAATGGATGACAACCAAAAGTAGTGGTTGTAATTTGGATGGAAAGGCGCATATACAAAAGTCTTTTGAACATGGATCTGTACTTATATTGGAGGTATATAAATGGCTATTACAAATTATGTTATATGGCAACTAACATACTGTATTAGTAAATTAAGACACCAGTGTTCGATACGGGTATAAGTGCTTCATAACATTGTTAATATTGAAATTAACTTGACTGGGACTGAATGGCTTCATTTATGTAGCAAGCAGCATGGACTAAAGTGCAAAGCCTCCTCCAAAGTGTATCTTATTTTGGGATTTTCCTCTACTATCATAATGATGTCATTCATCTTTCATACAAAACATCTTCACTTTGTGCTGAGTTTCTCCTTCTCTTGATCATTTATAATTAATTCTGTTAAATCTCAAAATTTTAAAAATTTATTTTTTGTTTTCACTGTCACTTTTAATGTACTCTCTTTTAAATTTACTCTTTTTATGCAATTGAAATATATTTTATTTTACAGGAATTATATGATACAGAGCATTGTAAGTTTTTATATTTTTAATTAAGTTTTATACTGAAAATTATTTTGCATTCAGTTCATTATGTAAGTGCTCTTGTATCATTAGCATTCAAATTTTGTTTTTAAAATCTATATGTTGCTGTTGTCCTTAGGTATAGTGCCATTGTACTTTATCTAGTTTAGTTGAACTCAGAAAGGTTGATTCTTCCTACTAGATTTCCCTCCAACTTTACTGAATATAGTAGTTTATAATTTGGAGCTTTATTATTATTATTATTATTATTATTATTATTAAAAATGAGAATACCTTTATGTGGAACTTGCCTAAAAGGCAACTAACTTGCAAAGCAAGCATATACAGAATATACTTTCTATATGTGAAGAGAAAATAAGAAGTACTAAAGATAAATACAAAACAAATACTGTATGTTCACATATAAAGAGTAGTTGGGGCAGTGATTGAAAAAGGGTAATTACTGCTGTGCCACAAGCTTCAAGCTTTATTGCTTTGTTACAACTATTAATATGCACAGTTTGGTGGATAACCATAAGGGGGTCTGGTTGGTTTAAGAAGGAAAATGTTTATGTATTTGTTAGGATATTACTATAACATTTACACCAGGAGTAAAGGGCATACATGTCAGTATTAGCCCAAGACACCCATTTTGTGACTCCGTTTTTCCCCCTTTCAGTTAAAATATGCAAATGCTTATTACTCTTTTACTAATTCTTCAACATAAATGGAATTGATATGATACAAGGCCCTTTTGTAGACCTTATGCAAGCAGACAGATAGTAGAAATCATTTGTTGTGACATATAAAAGTGTAAATTTTAATTTCTGCCATCACCAAAAAAACATGCAATATTCTATGCTTTCAGGTATAAAAAGCCCCATTTTGTTTATTTTTTCTAAAATTTTAATAAGATTGATTGGTAAAATAAAGGAATACAGTTTGAAGGAATGTAATGTGGAATTATACTAAAATTGACTGAAAAAATTGATGAGTGCTGTTTGAAGGTATATAAGTTATGTTTTGAAGTACGGGCTCTTCAGGCTAAGCAGCCTGAGCATGGCCTGATGTGTCACACTATTACTTTGATAATACACCTCATGCACTCTGATTTGTTAAGATTATGGTGGGAAGTCCCCCATAACTCTGAAAGTGTAACAAATTTTGATTAATACTCATATAAATATATGGTAGTTGAATGCCTATGACCTATGAAAATTTCACAAATTTATTTCCTTTGTGTTTTATGAGGTGGTTCACTGAGTGCATAGGTAATATACTTCTGGTGATACATTTGTCAGAAATTCAGAAATTATTTTTTTCTTTCTTTTTATGCCCAACAAAAGGTAAACAGGACTTCTTTTCAATCAGTTTCCTGAATTTCCTCTTGATAAATTTATTACCGGGTTTGATGGGGCATATGTAGAACAATTTGCATTATTTGTTTCTTAATTGTCATGCCACTGAAATCAGTATTCCTTTAAGGTAAACATTTATAAAATCCTATCTATTCATCAATTTTATTAGTCTCCAGTGATGAAGTCTGTCTTAAAAGAAATGCTGAAATTAAAAATTTCACGGTTAATGGTACTGTTAGGGAAACTAAATTTTGTTTTGTTACACAGTAAGAGGAATCCTGATAATAATTGTTTTGCCTTGTTCTTGATATATCAGTGCACTGTATATCTTTTTTCCTACAGGAATACAGTCCATCACCTTTTAAGTAAGAGTATCCTTCAGCCCAAGCTGGAGTCTGTCATTGAAACACAGTAACTAGGTAATTAACAAATGTTGGTAGGTTGAGGGGCGGGGGAACCCTTAACATCTGCTGTCACTGGTCACATTTTCTCCAGCCACTGTCAAGTGAGAAGATTTTGCTATCCTCCTGCTGACTGGCGAGCTGAAACTCATTTTTCTTCTGGCTGTTTGGTAATTGTTTTGGTGAAATGAATGTGCCTAAGAAGAGTCAATAGGGTAGGTGTGAAAGACATGAGGAAGTGTGTGGGTGCCTAATGTCCACAATGTTTGTAGATCACCACCAATACTGTTCCTTCTGTAGGGATAGGAGCAGTCCTACCTGTAGAGGAGTGAGCAAGTTGGTCTCCCTTGCAGTGGAAAAGGTTTGGTACCAAGAGGATGAAGGCTAAAAAGTGTTCGCTGATGTTGTTGGGTGGGGGGATTACTAACCTTTTGACACATCAAATCATTTTGGTTCGTTCCTCCTCCCCCTAAACCTCTCTCAGCTACTTACTTCCAAATAAATGATCAGTGACAGTGCACCTACCACTGGTCAACTAGCCTGTTACCAACTTTCAATGACTGATTCCAGCTTTTGTTGAAGAATACTCCTATGTAAAAGACTCTGGTTTGTATACCTAAGAAAAATACAAATTACTTGTAAAAATTTATGTTAAAAGTATTCCTTATACTGTACATTGCATAATTTTTTATGGCACTGTAGAAAGATTAACTTTCACTGTGATAATTAGTACTAAAAATGTACTGCATTTTTTGTAGTTAATAAGTAGTTTCCTATAGTTTTAACTTGTTTCAAATAATGGTCAGGCAATTTTTTGTTGGAATACTTATGCATCTGTGTACAACACATGTATGCCACATTTAGAAAAGTGAAGTATTCTGTTTGGTATGTTGTATATCATAATGTATACTCCTTTATTAAGTAAAAGTACTAGTACTCTTGAGAACTCTAAATATTACCTATATTACTTTAGATATTTGAAACTGATAAAAGCTAATTTTATTTTTACCATGATCTTTATTTGTCTTCTTTGTGATCCCCCATATGGGGGGTACCACTAACAGTGTTCATGGCCTCTTCAAATTTTCACCTAATTAAAGAACAAATCTTCTGGGCAAGACCTGCATGATTAGCAATTTGATTCAGTAACCTTGTTAAAACTACAGTACTTTATAATATTTATTTTGATTTTTGCGACAGAACAACAAACCTTATACATTGATGCTTAATTATTTTAATAAAGCAGGATTATTGAGGTAGGCATGAAGGTTATTTGTTCCTATGTGGATACAAACACTATACGTTTCATATATGGAGTATCCTACAGTGCATGTGCTGGACTGGCGGTGAACTAAGAAGGGTAACATAGTAAAGATGGGGGAAGAGAGGAGATTACCCATGCTTTCCAATGCCATCCTTTGTTTCTTTAGCCACATGATGATTTGGAAGCTTTGCATCACTCTCTTCCCTTCCCTGTAGTGGACTGGTTGAGTACCCTTATCCTTATTCCATGTTTTTTTCATGTGTGACACTGCTTGCCCGTGTTTTATTATTATTTTTTGTTGTTCTTGTTTGCATTTTTTTGTGTTTGGTGCCACTTGTTCTCTCACATGGAGAATAAATGGCCAATGCTGCCGTGGAGGTTGCAATCAGCCTTGTAACAGATTCATGTCCCCCACTGTGGTAGATCCTCACTCGGTGTACTTCTTGTAGAGGTAAGGAATATATACATGATTCACTATGAAGAATATGCTGCCCTCCTTGCTAGTCAGTTCACAGCCAATCCAGTGCATGCACTGAAGGGTACTCCATATATGAAAGGCTACGGTTTGTATACCTAGGAAAAATGCAAATTACTAAAAAATCGATCATTTTCTGAAAGCCATCCTGTTAAAATACACATTGTAAAAATTGACAATACAATATATAATAAGAAAAATGAGTGCAAGTTGGAATCGGTCATTGAAACTTGGTACTAACAAGGTAGTTAACTGGTAGTAAGTAACTTAGTGAGGGGAACCTCCACACATCTGCCATCAGACTATTTTTCTTTGATTGCCATCAAAAGCAGACATCCAACTGTGCTTCTCCCAACTGCCAAGTTAAAACTTGCTTTTCTTTTCTGAATATATGGTCATTTTCTGGTAATTTTTCATGTGAATTATACACTGTACATGCGTTTTCTGGTAATTTCTCTCGTGTATTATATACATGTACCTAAGTAGAATGAACAGCTGATATTGTTCGTTTTGTAGGGGTAGGGCCTGTAGTCCCGATCTTCCCTGTGAGGAATGTGTTTTTCCCCCCTTGCCATGGTAAAGGTTTGGAAATAAGAGGAAGAAGGCTAAAAAGTATTTATCGGCATTGTCAAGAGAAAATACTCCCCTTTTCAAGCCACTTAATCGTATGGTCCCCCTACCTCTCACACACACACACACACACACACACACTAAGCCTTTCCCTGTTCCTTCCATGCATACACCTCTGACCCAGTCTGAGGGGGTTATGTGTGGAAAGGTGGTTGATCAATTCATTCTCTTGTCTAGTGCCAAGTCAGTTGCTGTATGCTGGGCTCTCCCCAGATAGACCCTGGCTCAGGTATGATCAAGTACTTGCAGAGGATGGGCCCTCCCTTGGTATTCTGGAAACCTATCTTTTGCTTCTTTTCTGGATCATTGCTGTACCTGCCAAGGAGCTTGTCCTGTTGAGCCTCTGGTAGTGGTCATCCTATTAAAGTGGGAGATGCCCCTGCAGCATCTACCACAGTCAGTATTCCTTGGACCAGTTTTCTTTGTTGACAAAATCTTCCTCCTCTTTGTCTTCTTCTGCCCATTCCACTTGAGGGAAGAATTCCAAGAAAAAAGTCATCTCACAAGAGCTCTATGCAACCATACCTTTGAGACCAGAAACAGATGCTGAAGTGATATCTGTTCTTTTACATTACATGCATTACAGGCTAGCATTATCTTTGCACTCACAACTTGACCCTAGCAGGGGTTTTCCACTACATTCCACCTGCCTGGAATGTACCTAGCTGACAGTTCGACAGCATGACGAACTGCCCGCTTATGTGTCTGCCCTGCCAAATGACAGAGAAGGGAAACAGTCCCCACTCCTTTTTAACATACGCTACTATGAAAAAGAACCTTGTATGGAGCAATAAACTTAAGTATGGGCGAGTCTTGCTTGAGAGATAATATGATAACACTAAATATCTAGAAGGCAGTTTGAGCAGCCTATAATGAAACTATTCCCAGTTGTTAAGGGATCATTGGCAACAGAACATGCAGCGGCATGATCTTGCCTACTCAAGGGACAGTCAAGGAATAAAACGATAAGGAAATTTCCTAAGCTGTAGATCAGGAAATCAACCTTGCCTAGTGCACAAGGGCAATGATGCCTCTGAGACAAAACCAAGGGTATCAGATTTAATCCAATTGGTGATTTCATAATAATGAAAAAACCTAAAGCTAACGTATTCCAAAGTCTGACCCAGAGAGCATACGTGAAGCCTATTCCCTACAACAATATACTCAGCGGTGGTGTTCACTCGCCTGCAGTAAAGTTAACACAGGTTCTGGATGTACTTTTTACCCAGTCTTCCTGTGACTTCTGGGACACGATGACCACCCCAAACTCCTTCTCTTGCTCACTCCAGTGGCCTCTTCTAGATTGGCTTTTGCTGATCATAGGGAGTCTCGTGGGAGAGAAGACCATGGTTTGGAACCTTGTTCCATTCACAGGTTATTCTCATTCATGGCTTGTCAATTGGTGCCAACAGAACTGATGATGCACCATGTTCCTGTGGATGATCTCATAGGCAGAGTGGTGTGTCATCCTCTTTCTTGGGATAAGATCCTTCTTATGCTTTTAGGGATCTGATTGAACCAGATAGTCCTGGTTTCTCTAAATATCAGCTGGCAGAGTTGGAGTGACACTTTTGATAGATCATTAAGCTCATCAGTGAATGCAGTGATATGGGGGAGGCAATCCTGGCATCCACTTGAACCCAATCTCATTTATTAAGCTCACCCTTGTGTCCACTCCTGAACCCTCTGATCTCCAGATCAGAGGGTTTTTTGTCACCTAACAGATAGAGCAAGTTTTTTTCCTGCCACTGACATGCCAGAGGAAATTATATGTACTAGAGAACACTGAGATTAATCCCTAAGACAACCAACATATCAGAGGGAGCTTGGAATGGCCAGTGCTCCTTCTGCCCCCAATAAGACGACACCAGCAAGGAGGCAACAGTTGCCCTTTCAGATTGGGAAAGGCAGATGGCCTGTGGCCAAGTCCCCAACCAAATGGTCATATAGGAAGTAATTAAGACATTCACCCACTGACTGTTATGCTACCAGGAGGTGCTTGTCCAGAAATTCTAAAGACTGGCATGAGTTCAGAACAAAGCCTCAAGTGTTGATGGAAGCCATCAAGAGTTGCTATCAACTTCCTTTTCTGTAGACTTGAGTCCCCACCCTTGCCATATGGATTGAGATCCTGACTCTAGAGGGTAATGTAAGGTCAATGCTTCTGAAGTAGGAACAGGTGCTGGACAACTCTGTGGCTGCTTCAGCCATCTGCTTTTAGTCGAGAAGAGAACAATGTGGTACCTGAAAACCAACCTTAGCTCACTGAACAAGTTTGCATGTCAGAGACCTTTCAGAATAGACACGGTGGCATCAGTTTGGCAATCCATCAGAAAAAGGGACTTCTTGCCATTCATGGACCTCAGGGGTGCATATGCCCTTGTCTTAATTTGCCAAGCTTTTATGAAATACCTTTGCTTTCTTTGGGCATGAAAGGTATTCTAATTCAAGGCTCCATCTTTTGGCCTGACAACCACTCAAGTCTTCATATTGACCTTGGCATAAATAGTTTAGTGGGTCCATAAGAATGACAACAGACTTTAGTGATAACTTGAAGACTAATTGGTGATGGTACCATCAGCAGCAGAGCTCGAATGTTACTTGGTCCTCTTTTTTTCTAATTCTTTCACCTCTCATCCATTCATGTATGGTATCCAGAGATGTAGACTTCTGAGCTTAATAGTTTCTATGTTTTACATATATGTTATGTATTTAAGCTGGGATGGTTACTACATTTAGAGATCTGTAAGGCCTTTTGGTGGCAGTGGGGAATGTTTGTTAGTAGATCTATTTGAAACAACCCTAACCATAAAGCTGCTAGTGTATTGCTCACTGGGGAAGTCCTAGACAAAATCAGTGTCTTAAGAACAGGATATTTGGTCCTGAAAATTCCCATATCAAAATAGCTACTCATCAAGCTCACTAAAATCAAGAAGGCACGATTGCTAACATGCCAAAACACTTGATAACTTTTGGCAAGTTTTGTCACTTTGCAGCTAGACTACTCTCAAAGTTATTTTGAAGTTGGGTGCACATATTGCCATACTGCAAATGAGTGACACTTTTAGCATTACCTGCAATATTAGCTTCATAAAATTGTTTATGGAGCAAAAAGCTGTTTCCAGCCACAAATCTGACTGAAGCCAAAGATGATGGCAGTAAAATCTGAATCTGATATACTGGTATTTGCACCATAACATAACTGCAAACCTACATACAATACAACTGCTGCTTATGACCCTGGGTACATAGGCCACTACTGCTTGTAACTGATGGTATATAGACAAAACTTTTACTTGTGACTGTGGGTATATTGGCATCTCCATTGCTTATGATTGCTGGTACATGAGCAATTTTTTTTTGTGACTTAAGTCATATAGGCAACTGCTGCTTGTAAATGTAGGTACACAGGTAACTCTGTTGCTTGTGACTATCAGTCTACAGGTAAGGAATGAGTTTCTTCCCTGCGCAATCATATTTAAGAAACGAGGGTATAGTAGTATCATCAAAACAAAATGCAAAAGGTTTGCAATAATGGATATGTAACTTCTAAAGAATTATGAAATATATGAATGAATAGTATAAGTAAGAATATGAAATTTTGTCCCAGCAGTCTGATTAAACTTTAGTGTGATGACAAAAATGCAAGAATCCCATCTAAATAATTAGAGGTGTGACAAGATTATATCATTTAGTTCAATTGTAAACTGATACTTTTCTCATAAGCTGCAGTATTATGGTGCATTGGACTGCTCCATTTTCCTTAATAGTGAAATTAACAGCGGTCCATGTCTGGAAGTTGGCATGCTTGTGATTGCATCTCAAAGAGCCTGTATGAAAGTGAATTACCCTTGGCCACAAAAAAAATCAAAGGTTTTACACTGATTACTTTTGGGAAATATCAATTAGCTAAAATTAAAATCCAGTTCTGAAAGTTTCAACGTGTCTAGTATACGAGAAGTGTTGAATGTAACGATGCATGATGTATGAAATGTCCAGGTGTCATAACAGATACTCAGGGTTGTAAAGTATAAGCAAACTACAGGATTTCTCATGCCTAAAACATATCAAAAGCACAAATTGTTAAGAGAGGGAGGGGAGGATCATGAATGGTAGGGCAGGCTTTGGAAGAGCCAGATAAATTCTTGTTACATTGTAGCATAGTGTACTGGGACTGGAAGGCTAATACAGTACTGAGAGGGATAGCAGAGGAAAGTATAGTGAAGGCCCAGATGAACTGGAAGGAGACTGCTGGATTACATGCAATAAAAACATGTCTTGCACATGTGTCACAGGTTTTTCCCAACACAGGGAAATGATGGGGATGCAAGAGAAAGTATCCCAAGATTGAAAAGTAAATTGAGATAGCAGAGACTGAGATGGCTTAGCCATGTGTTCAGAAGGGGAGCACACCAATCAGTCAGAAAAGTAACAAATGTGGGAGTAGCAGGACGAAGACCAGTAAGAAGGCCCAGAAAAGTGTGGAGAAAGGGCAGAGATGAGAATTCTGACAAGATCCACATGAGACAGAAGTAAGAACTTGTTTCATTTATAACCCCTCAAAGTAAAAAAGCTTGATAAACATTGTGTCTATATATATATATATATATATATATATATATATATATATATATATATATATATATATATATATATATATATATATATATATATATATATATATATATATATATATATATATATATATATATATATATATATATATATATATATATATATATATATATATATATATATATATTTATATATATATATTTATATATATATATATATATATATATATATATATATATATATATATATATATATATATATATATATATATATATATATATATATATAAACATGTATTTTCTTCTCAGGAAAACTAATAAAATAAAGGGTTAATTTCAAATCAGCCTCCATATGTGTCCATTAAACTAATGACTTCAGATGCCAATTATTTTACTGCTGTCACATTACTGTAGTAGATATGTTGCAAGTTTCTACCAATATGTATCAGTCCTCTTGAAAATGTCTTAGAAAACTAAAGATGTAACGGAACAGGATTTATACCATATTTCATTTCCCATGGTACATTGGGACATCCACATTATATATATATATATATATATATATATATATATATATATATATATATATATATATATATATATATATATATATATATATATTATATATATATATATATATATATATATATATATATATATATATATATATATATATATATATATATATATATAAATTATATATATATACTAGTTTTTAATGGTACTAGTTTTTAATGGTACTTCGTTTAAACAAGTGGAAGGGGATGGTGATGCGCAGCCCACTCGGCCCCACCTTCGCCAACATCTTTGTGAACTCCTTGGAGGAGTCATTTTTAGATTCCTGCCCCTCCAATTTTTACCCCTTATTCTATCGACGTCATGTGGATGACACATTTGTTCTTTTTAGACATGAATTTCATTCCCTTCTGTTTCTTGATTTTATAAACACCCAGCACTCCAATATTAAGTTCACCATGGAGAGGGAAATATGCAAATCCCTCCTTTTCCTGGACTTGCATATTTCGAGGGACTGGGAGGGTTTCCATACTAGTATATATAGAAAGTGCCTTTGCTGAGTTGGGTACTGATTTTCACAGCATGTTTTATTTTAATTTTAAATAAATGCTGTTTTGACAATCCTGCACAGAGCCTTTACTCTGACTTCGTCTTGGCAAGCCTCCCAAGGGGAAATTGAGACCGACAGGTTTTTTTTTTTTTAGAAATAACTGTTTTTCGCTAAAACACTTTTACAGAATTTTGAGAAAGTTATTGGTAATGAATTTTTAGGAGTCACAAGTCATTTATAACGTTCCCAAACTAGAAATCTATGCTAAATTTCCCTTCCTTTCCAATGATGATTTCTGCAAAAAAGTTACAAAGATCATTATCCAAGAATTTCCTTTTGTAAATGCAAAACTTATTCCAAAAACCCAGTGATGCTCAGGTCTCTTTTCAGATCTAAGGACAGACTGTGTCCGTCTCTAACATCCAACGTTATTTATGATCAAATATACTTGTAATAAGTATGAGGTGGGAACCCACGTGGGATGTACAAGACGCATACTGAAAGTCTGCATCTGTAGCCATCAGGGCGTTAATTATCGGACGGAATGCAGATTGTCCAGGCCTGGATTATCAAACATCCGAAATCACTCTGCAATCTGCAAAACGCAGATTGATAGAAAATATTTCAAAGTAATAGCTACAGCCCAGCACGAGGATGAGCTTGCAACTATAGAGTCAATTTTCATAAAAGCACTCGTTCCCTCGTTAAATGCCCAGACGTCTGCCTCACCTTTGCTTAATACCAAATTGTTCCGCTGTTCTGTTTACTGTCTACCAGTTTTACTTTTTTATGTTATGTCACTTTTTAGCCACGTACTGGGTAGGGTTGTTTCAGAGTATGTTAAGAATTATATTTTCATAATTGGATTTTATGTAGTGAGGTTCCTTTTTATTAAACAAAAATATGTGTCACTGCAGCCTTGAAAATAAAATAGATTATTGCAAAATGCCGTCAGCCATAATAAATGCTATTAATTGTTTGTGTGCCTTTCCATCTACCCTTGGTCTCCGTTTACGTGTATATATATAAATACTAGCTGACCAATCCAGTGTCAGGGAATTTCATAATGTTAGTAACACCATCTATTGACTGGATTTGAAGTTACAGTATTTGCGAAGTTTCGAATTTCATAATGTTAGTAACACCATCTATTTACTGGATTTGAAGTTACAGTATTTGCGAAGTTTCTGTTAACGATTTTGTCCTTGTATTTTTCCGTTCCATAATAGACTTGGAAAAATAAATTTTGTATTTTCTTTAGTCACGTTATAATCACCTAGCCGTGCAGTAAGTGGATTAACTGCCTGTGTTTATACGGAATATTGTTATATCAGTTTTTTGTGAAATGTGTTTATCTTTAAAATTCTTAAGTCTTTAAAAGTGTATTTAAAATTGTCTATAAGTGCGTATTTAATAAAAATTCTTTACGAATTAAGTTAAAATAAGTGTAGTGTTAATCATAAGTGTAGTTAAATTTCACAAGGTATGTTTCTTTCCTTTTGTTTTCAGCTAGGGTAATCCTCGACCCTTGGGGAAACAGTGCATGACCTTAAACAATCCCGGAGCAATTACTGCACTTTTGAAAATACTTGAACTATTATCACAGGTTCCCGTTGTTACATTGAAGCATACGTTATATAAGTGACTCTGAATCCGAAATTCAAATTGGTGTATTATCAAACGTATGATAAATGTCACAGAGACCCATGAACAGTGACTTGTGTTATGTACTGTGTTGTAAGGTTTATTTTTTTTTGAGCAATTGCTGAGGTATTTATTTGTAACAAGACATTTGGTGATTTATTTTGGTAATTGATATTAAAAGGGTGTCAGACAGATAAGTAATTTAAATATTTTTGTTGTTCGTTATTTGTTTATTTCCTTATTTCAATAATCTATCTTTTAATTTCATAATCCATAGTGGTGTTAATATATTAAAATTTGTAATTAAACATTATTTCTAAATTTCTGATTTGATTTACCATACCTAATCACAAATAAGCAGTGCTATCTTTACCAGGGAAAAATGTCTTCGGAATTCCCTGACATCCAGCACTGCCCGGAAAAACTCTGAATGACATTTGATAAACTACCTTTTTCTCTCTCCTCCCTAACACCCCCCTTTTCTGTCTCTTTTTCTCCTCTCACTGTTTCTCACTCTCTCCCAACACATCCATTCACTAGTATAGAATTCAACAAACTAAGGCCATTTATTCACAATCAACTTTACCTGTCATTTCTTCTGTCAGTTCATCGAAACTGGCGTAAAACTTACGTGCAGACATCAGTTTGAGGGCAGAGACAGTCAACTCACCAAAACGGATGAACTGACGGTATTACCTAAATATCTCCTGACCGACCGAGCATCTTAGTGTCAATTTCGTGACAGTTTGCTGCTGTATTTCATCTGGGAAGCATCTCAGACACACTGATCAGAATATGAACAAATTATGTATAGTCTTATTCATTTCACTGTTAGACCCTTCAACACTATTTGTAGGCCGTTATAGGTCCAAATCATACAATAAAAACCTAAAACAATATTTCCATGTGATACAGACAATTTGGTATAGGCCTAGCCAATGATGTCTTTTTATGATATGTGTTTCTGTAATGAAAGTAAACTTCACTGTCCAATTCATAAAAAAAACTGAACCAACCCCTCAGTTCTAATTTAAACTCATTCATTAATATTGTATAAGAATAGACGTCTTTTTTGAAAAAGAAATATTTAGTCTATATTCTGTTATGCCTTTTTACTTCTTATCTGTTATTAAGTGAGTTGCTGGAAGAGTTAGCCTTCCACCCCCTCATATTAAGAAAAAAGTGGAAAAACACTATACGGCTAACTTCAACTCGTGATACGTATTTTTTTATATTGGTTTTAGGGAAGTTTTTAACATAACATAAGTTACAACTCATTATCTTAACAAGACATCAAATTTCTTAACATAAAATTGTGTAAGTTTTTAACATAACATAAGTTACAACTCATTATCTTAACAAGACATCAAATTTCTTAACATAGAATTGTGTATACAGTTACAGATATGGCATCTACAAACTTGGTCAATTCGTACAATGACGTAATCATGAATCAAACAAAATCTTTCCCTTCTTGGAGGAACGTTAGGTTTACTGTTTTGAATAAATAAGCATTGATAAAAGACAGAAATGAATATATATCATTCTAATATATAGCCATAAACAATAACTGTATTTTCTTAAATGATGGGAATGTCATTCCTTGCTGTGAATGATTACATCAGTAAAAGGCATGAATTGATGTGTTGTGTAAGCTGTGACCACTTCGAGTTTCTCGAAGTGCAGTAGTTGCAAAAAGAAGAAGAAGAAGTAGTTGCCATTTCTTAATTTAATACTTATTTGCATCTAATACATTGACCCTCCAACTGCCTTTCAGAAAAGATTTCCAAATGTAATGATCTACAATTCCTGTAAAGTTTTAATTTAGAAATTTCAGTCATTATCTTCCAGGTAATTAGTACCATGCAACGTGAAAAGAAACTTATCTTCAATAGCCTATGCAGTGAAGTTTTTTGCGAATTCGCGCGATAATTAATTCCAACCGCTGGAGTGTCCAAGGTGCGTTAAGCCACTACTACGTATGCATGGACTCGGCAATGTAGATTTTATCAAGGTAATACACAATTGTATTAATTATTATCATAAATTATGATCAAAATTCACGTAAATTCTGATAAAAAATTGATATTATAGGGGATTTATTATTATAGATTAATCACACCTCTGGTAATGCTAGTAGGAAAGGTGAAGTGTCAGGTGAAAAATGAAAATAAACCCAGAAAACTGAAGGAAAAGGTGACGTAACAATGAAAATTTCATTCGTTTTTCCGGTTTGATTTTGAGTTAAACTCCTTTCTGGGGTGACATAGAGGCAGCATGCAAAATTTTGTCTGGGTCTGTCAAGCAGTTTGGATTTCTATAGAAACCAAACAAATATACAAACATTCATTTATATATATATATATATATATATATATATATATATATATATATATATATATATATATATATATATATATATATATCATACAAGTACACACACATATATATACTGTGTATATATATATATATATATATATATATATATATATATATATATATATATATATATATATATATATATATATATATATATATATATATATATATATATATATATATATATATATATATATATATATATATATATATAATATATGCGGTCATTAAGGTTGAGAACTGTGAACAGTCGTGGGACACAAAATATTCACTGTTGAATGGGATGACCAGTTACAATCATTTATTTTTAAAATAGTAAACTTCATTTACAGTATTTTCAAGTTAGATTTTCCCTCCACGGGAAAGCTCAGAATGCAATGTGATAACAACAGTCAAACATGTTTTGCATCAATATAACCAACAATGGTTGTCAAGTTTCGGATATAGATAGGTCTATGAAATTTTATCAGAATCTACAACATTTTAAATTTTAATATTCATGAGGAGTTGTAAATTAATTGATAAAATATACAAAGTAATTTATGAAATTTTATCAGAATCTACAACATTTTCAACTGTTCGAATTTTAATATTCACGAGGAGTTGTAAATTAATTAATAAAATATACAAAGTAATTTATGAAATTTTATCAGAATCTACAACATTTTCAACTGTTCGAATTTTAATATTCAAGAGGAGCTGTAAATTAATTGATATAATATAAAAAGTAATTTATGAAATTTTATCAGAATCTACAACATTTTCAATTGTTCGAATTTTAATATTCATGAGTTGTAAATTAATTGATAAAATATAAAAAGTAATTTATGAATAATCAAGAACCCATGGGGCATTTAATAAATAAAAAAAGACGAACTTTAAACATCTTAACCTACTCTGATTTTTTTTTTAGCAGATGGAAGCGATTAAATGCGTCCAGCGTGGAAGCACATGCCTTTCTGCATATTTATTTTTAAAATTTCATTGTCATTATTCATTTAGTCCCAGTGCTTGGCCAACGGCTAGGCCTGGTAGTACACCATTTCACTTTAATTCTTCGGGCCAGCCCTATGGGAGCCGTTAATCAGCTCAGTGGTCTGGTTAAACTATTTTAATATAACAATAATAATACCCTCTACAGGGCAGATACCCCGTAAGGGATATTACCGTCAGTGCACCTCACTGGGTGCACTGTAGGCATTACTAAAGATTTTTTTGCAGCGTCCCTTCTGCCCCTAACTACAGCCCCTTTCATTCCCTTTACTGTACCTCCATTCATATTATCTTTCTTCCATCTTGCTATCCACCCTCTCCTAACAATTATTTCATAATGCAACTGCGACGTTTTCCTCCTGTTACACCTTTCAAACCTACCTACTGTCAATTTCCTTCCCAGTGCTAAATGACCTCATAGGTCCCAGCGCTTGGCCTTTGGCCTAAACTCTCTATTCCATTCCCTCTACGGGACAGATGTAATCTTACTTCTCTCTAGTCTTCTGTCTTCCTCTTGAATTCCCATCCGGTTTGAATCTTCATGAAAGCCCTTTCAATATTCTGTAATGGTGACTCCAACTTTGAGGTAAATCAATCTGATAATTTCGAATTTTCGATTTTGCCGACAATGGTAACTTCATACCTCGATGAAAAGTTGATTATGGTTCTCTTGAAAATAATGCCGTGTAAAGCTATAAAATTTTATTGCTGAATAGTGATCTTTGACAATGTTTACTCCTGTTATTATTATTATTATTATTATTATTATTATTATTATTATTATTATATGGAACAAGCACAAAATGCCACTGACTCGAAAAGCAAACTTCCATGGAATGGAATGCTCATATTTGAAAAGATAAATCGAGAGAAAAAAAAAGCAAATAAGGTCAATCACCAAACACATATCTATACATAAAAAGGGCAATTCACGTCCGAAAACTTACGGCAATGGTGCATGCCGCTTTACGATACCATTACAGCTGATGAGGGCAAAGCCTTGTGTTTCACGAGGATCAGGAAATCGCCCTTACACAAACCTCTGATGATAATGAAGCCGAAATGGAAGGATCATTTGTATGTATGTAATCAGAAAATATATAAGGTGATGTTACCACTAACTGCTCTTCTCTATAGCCGATGTGCAAATCAACTGATGACTTTTAAAGTAATTTTCATGAATATTACAAGTAAAGGTGCAGTTTTTTTTTAAAGGTAACTCAGCAGCGAGAAGTATCTTGAGCATAAAGGTAATATCATCTTACTGACAGCTCTTTCTGTTGATATAATTTAGTGCTCTTATAAAATCTATAGTTATTTCAAGAAATGTCTAAACGATAAAAGGTAACATTAAAATCTGATAATTCAAAAATGCATTCCCCCCTCTCTCTCTCTCTCTCAAAGAACTTGCAAATAAAAGAAAAGGTAACAAACAAATCTGATAATTCATAAATGCATTCCTTTCCTTTCTGTAGGCAACAGAAGAAAACAGGGACTACAGTGCATCTCTCTCTCTCTCTCTCTCTCTCTCTCTCTCTCTCTCTCTCTCTCTCTCTCTCAAAGAACTTGCAAATAAAAGAAAAGGTAACATTAAAATCTGAGTATTCAAAAATGCATTCCTTTCCTTCCTGTGGGCAACAGAAAAAAAAAAATAGGGATACAGTGCATCTCTCTCTCTCTCTCTCTCTCTCTCTCTCTCTCTGTCAAAGAACTTGCAAATGAAAGAAAATGTAACAAATAAATCTGATAATTCATAAATGCATTCCTTTCCTTCCTGTAGGAAACAGAAGAAAATAGGGACTGCAGTGCCTCTCTCTCTCTCTCTCTCTCTCTCTCTCTCTCTCTCTCTCTCTCTCTCTCTCTCTCTCTCTCTCTCTCTCAAAGAACTTGCGAATAAAAGAAAGAACTTCAAGGTCCTATCTTTTTATTTGCTGGTTCTTCAAGGGGTCCGTGCCATTTTGTCTCTTCTCGTCCGCCTACACGAATGCAATGTTTTTTTTTTTTTGCTTTTGCCTCAGCTCCTTCTATTTTTGTTCCTTCTCCCCTTTATCTAACAAATCTCGCCACTCTGCATTCCCTTTTCCCCTTTTCGGTGCTACCATTCTTTTTGTTGCAGTTTCTTTGTAGTTCTTTGACGGATTATTTTTCAACTTTTTCCATATCCATCCCCTCACGGTGAGGATGAGACCAGGGCGTTAGTTGGACAATTGTTATCTTAATAAAAGCAGTGATGTATAAAGCACCGTCGGCCATCTCTCTCTCTCTCTCTCTCTCTCTTTCTCTCTCTCTCTCTCTCTCTCTCTCTCTCTCTCACTTATCCGTAAGGCCGGTCTTTCTTTTTGCTCTTTCTCTATCAGACATTGTCAAATGCTTTTAAAATTTACTTTCTGATATCAAGTGTACCGCCAGAGTATGGAAATCACTCAAGTTTTAAAATTTAGAATCTAAATTTGACACACCGACATTCTTAGTAGCCTCTTCTCGAAATAATTAAAACCAAATATGTATGTATATATATATATATATATATATATATATATATATATATATATATATATATATATATATATATATATATATACGTATTTTTAATTATTTCAGAAAAGCTCAAAATTTTGGTTTGTCAAGTTTAAATTCCTATTTTAAAGATTGAGTGATTTCCATACACTGGCGGCAACTTGATATCAGAAAGAACATTTTAAAGTATCTTATAATGCCTGAAGGATATGCATGTATTATATACGTATATATATATACATATATATATATATATATACATACATACATATATACACAAAATCTATATATATATATACTCGTATATGTCAGCAAAGGCAATGAGGTAAGCAACCTTATGCTTTTTCTAGCCTAGGTTCAAAGAAGATAACGCAATAAAATATATAAAAAACTAAAGTAGGAAGAAGTGTCAGAAAACCAGAAACAAGAACAGGAATCTAAAGTTTGACATTAGAAGGAAATACAAAGTTCCTGAGCTGCGCAATCCGAGGACTTCTTATTTTCACAGAGTAAATGTGGGAAGAGGAGGCTTGACAGGTGTGGCAAGACCACTTGAGGGGACAAGGAATGCTCTCCTTCACTGACCGAAATAGTCCTATATTAACCAGAGAGAGAAGCCACCTTGTGACAGAGATGAAGGCGGTTGAGAGGTGGTCAATAATGAGAGTGGAATCAGTGACGAATCGGAAAACTTAGATTCAATCCTAAACGAGGAAGAAGACAAAATATGAGATCAATATGAGAGCAACACTCCAAACCAGGACGATGAAGTCGAATTTGAAACTTTAATAACCGTAGTAAAGAAGAGAATTTGCAGGAACTAAAAAACACCTAGAGTTCAAGGGCCAGATGAAGTAATCTGCACCAAGAGATCTCTTCAGGACAAGCTATAAGCCTGTACGTATTGCCATCAGTGGTTATAGGGTTGCAAAGGTTGCAGCCGGATCGCAAGAGATGCACAACATCTCTCATCTCTGTTTTTGATCTTGTGTAATGCTGCAGAAGCCTCTTGTGACAGAGATCAGTTCAATCATGAATTTGACGAATAATTATTCAATCTAAACTCAATATGAAACAACACTCCAAACCAGGACGATGAAGTTTTTGATTTTGTAAGGAAGAGAATTTGTAAAAAACACCTACTGCACATCTTAGGACAAGTTTTAAGCCATTTGTATTCCATCATTTATTTGGTTGGTTGCAGACAACCCTCTCTCTCTCTCTCTCTCTCTCTCTGTTCTGAAGTTTAATTATGAACTCTGTTTTTTGATCTTGTGTAATGCTGCACATCTTATAGTTTTCCCATTTGTGTTCTCATTCATTTGTGGTTCAGACAACCCTCTCTCTCTCTCTCGCTCTCTCTCTCTCTCTCTCTCTCTCTCTCGCAATTGGGTCTAGACATTCAGTATCAACTTTAATTATTCCCATCTTCTCTCTTGTACAATATCTATGTTCAGTATCCTTTAATTATTCATTTCTATCTACTCTCTCTCTCTCTCTCTCTCTCTCTCCCCATTTTCGACTAGACCTATTACCATCGCCTTTTCCACCCTCTGAAATTCGCACCAAAGCTATATCCCATATCGTGTTCTTTCCCCCGGGTCCTCTACACCCACCCCCACCCACCTATGAATTCCATTCCCCCTCCCCCCCCCAAACGCAACGCCCATTGCGCGAGAGGAAAAGAATGCTGCCACAGATGGTAAAAGCAGTCTATAAATCAACCTCCCGCCAGCTGGCTCGATGGACTCCTTCAACAAGGCGGACGATATATCCGGACAAGGAAACAGAACAGAACAGGAGAGAGAGAGAGAAATAACACATGGGGTTAAAGAATTAAAAAAGCAACGTGAAGTGAGAGATAAAATGAAGTGGAAGGCTAGAGAGAGAGAGAGAGAGAGAGAGAGAGAGAGAGAGAGAGAGAGAGAGAGAGAGAGAGAGAGAGAGAAAATGTGTTGTTAAAGAACAATAAAAAGTAACGTGAAGTGAGAGATGAAATAAAGGGGAAGGCTTGAGAGAGAGAGAGAAACAGTGGCAGATACGAAAATAAAGAGAAATAAAAATAAAGAGTGTCACAACACAACAAAAAATATATATAAAAATAACAGACTGGGGTAAGGGAAAGATAATTAAATAACAGAAAAAGCAAGAAAGAGAAAGAGAAAGACAGAAATTGATTATTTTAAAGCAAGTAAAGAAAAAAGAAATATCGACATATATAACAAAATGAGTTCAAAGAAGACAGAACAATAAAAACAAAGAAAACGCAAAGAAAGCGAAGAGCAAAGACAAATGCTGAGTAAAGAAAAAACGAGAAATTGCATATCGGCGAATGAATGAAGTTCAGAACCTGAGAGAAATTCTTCACAAAAGGAAATTCGTACTGATAAAAAAATTCTTATGGCTCCATCAAGCAATATGCGCATGGCTGCTTTGAAGGCTTCGGGAATGGAATGCCACACTCCATATGGAAATGATACTCCTTGCTGGAGGAGCTGCTAGGAATGACACTTCTCGAAAGGAGGGATAAGTATCCACAAAGCTGAAGGAGCTGGTGGAAATGATGCTCCTTGCAAGGTGGGGTAAGTGCCTCTAAACCTGGAGGAGCTGCTCGATGGTGAATTACAGGAGACATCTGCAGATTAGAGCTATCGTTTGGTAAGCAAAAAGGCCAAAGATACGTGACTGTCACACAATGTGTGGCTTTATATCTGGTGTGATTAAAACAATGAATAAAATATAACATTTATTTAAACACCTGACAACGACTTATCCAATGCTGTAACAATAACTTCTGGCCGATCGTAGTGAAATCATTTTGATGAACTGCAAGCACTGTATTCTTCTTACTATATGCGTGAGATAAACTTGAGACTTGCTTTGCCTTGCTTTTGTCTTGTCTTCTCTAGACCCACCAACCATCGGCTGCTACTTTTATGAACATCACCAGCTCTCAAAAGTTCTGGTGCACGCACAAACACAAACACACACACACGCACACGCACACACAAAAAGAGAGTATACTGTACGTATTCTCTGTCAACTATGACAATCCTGGAAACCTTTCCAAAAACAGGTTATGTAACACTTCTAAGAAAATCATAATTGACATGCTAATAAACGAATTAAATATTCTAGCATTTCACTGTCGTCTTACTAAACAAGCATTTTCTAAAAAAAAAAAAAATGTGGTTATACCAATTTAACGCACTTAACCAAAGTTCCAGATTATTACCGTACATAACATATCTCAACTCATTTTCGGAACTGCAACAAAGAATGGTACCGGAAGAATCTTACAAAAAACAATGATAATAATTAGCCACGTCACTCATACTTTGACGATAACAAACTTCAAGACTTAATTAAGAAATATTTGCTGCGGAGTTTCACACAAGGAGAGCCAAACATGATATAGTGGACAAAGTCTATGCTAAACACATCAAGCTGAACAGTTCATTCATACAAGGTAAAAACTTCTGCGCCTTAGACACTACTCGACTTTCGACGAGAAAGCGAGAGGCAGCCCCGTAATTCATGCCACTACTGTCAGTGTGTAGGTCGGTGTTTTGAAAGAGGGACAATAATAACCATCCGATCCTGTGAACCGATCAAGTTGCGGGCATACCATGAGCATTAATAGTTAATGGAGCCGTTCATTTTGTTGTTCATTCTCTGTGAGAAAATCGCATGCTCGCTAACGTAAACAAGCTCACCAATACTGTTTAGATATAAATAAATGCGTTTAAGAACAGAGCGTAAACAATGCAGATGCCATGCAACATTTGTATTACAAGTCTCAGAAACGGCCAATGAAGAATAAGAGGAATTTATTTCTGGTGATAGAAATTCATTTCTCGCTATAATGTGGTTCGGATTCCACAATAAGCTGCAGGTCCGGTTGCTAGGTGACCAACTGGTTCTTAGCCACATAAAATAAATCTAATCCTTCGGGCCAGCTCTACGAGAGATGTTAATCAGCTCAGTGGCCTGGTTAAACTAAGGTATACGTTTTTAAAAGCCCTAGGAGAGCTGTTAATCAGCTCAGTGGTCTGGTTAAACAGGTATACTTTTTTTAACAAGTCTCAGATCAAATGTGGTCTACCAACAAGAACAATAGCTTCTCCTTTATGTAATCATCCTATTATACGGCAATTCCAAGAAGTCAGACAATAACTTTGTTAGAACTTCAGACCTTTATCCCTTCGAGTAAAAGCCTACCGAAAGTGCCACCCATTCATTTTCATCAAGTATATTTGGGATGAGGTCGCTAGTCCTACGCCTTGCCCAAAAGGATGTTCAAACTTCCGACGATATCTGTCATTTCTTGGTGGTCACCCATCCAAATACTGACCAAACCCAGGGCTGCTGATCGGATGATCAGCAATATAACAAACACATTAATGTGATTATTTTGGTACACGATATTCATTACTGTACGTGGTGTTTATTATTATTATTATTATTATTATTATTATTATTATTATTATTATTATTATTATTATTACTCTCTTCTTCAGTTAAACAATATTTTTCTTAATAATCTCGAATAGTTAAAGAGCAGGAGATAACTGAAAATGAATTTATAACAAATACTGCGGGTCAGTTTCCAGAACGGACGCAACAAAGCATGAAAAAATGGAGCGCTTTGCAGACTATATCGGAACAATTGATATCGTTGCAATCTGCTCTGCAATTGAGCAATATTCTTTGCATGGTACCGCAGTCTATCGTCCAAAGAATTCCGGGCCTTCGATTCACGCACAATGAGAGAGAGAGAGAGAGAGAGAGAGAGAGAGAGAGAGAGAGAGAGAGAGAGAGAGAGAGAGAGACTGCAATTGTTCCCTTACGAAAATACTAAATCTTTTGGATAACTGAGGTCTGCTTGATTTCATACAACACACACACATATACACACTTGTGTATATTATATATATACAATGACATTCTCCAATAGTAGGCGGCTCTTGGGGGCGGTGTCAACTTTCTTGTTATCAGTAACTTTTGGAATGCGGTTGCTAGCCCCACACCATTCTCCTAAATTGTTCAAATAACGATGCGGTAACACGCTTCGGTACACGTCTCCTACAAGTAACCATTGTTTTCTTACATGTGTATATATATATATATATATATATATATATATATATATATATATATATATATATGTATGTATGTATGTATGTATACACCAAAAAGCAATATCATAAAAGATGGTACCAGTGTGTCTAGTTAGCTCTAGTAAAAAAAAAAAAAATATATATATTATATATATATATACATATATATATATATATATATATATATATATATATATATATATATATATATATATATATATATATATATATATATATATATATATATAAATATTTACTGTTATAAATATATCAGCCTGATGAGACCGGGAAAAGAGCGTTGTCTATATAGGAGCGTCTTCAGTTCAAACCTGAGAACCCTTCCACCCTATAGGAAAATTTCCTATCAGCCTTAAAAATAGGTGGTCTTACCTTTTCGTCTTTTTTAACAGAGCAAGGACATGACTGTAGGCCTGTTTTGACCCAGCGCCGGTCAGGGGAACTACAGAGAGAAACTAGCCGCCGTCTCGATCTGGAACCCTGTCCCGTTTGTCTATTATTTTATGTGAATGGTGGAGCAAGAGTCTTGTCCGTTGTAAATGGTAAATAGTTTTTCTTTTAACCTTTTTCTGCATTTCAACTCTTTCTTTGTTTTCTTCCAGCCACCACCACTTAGTATATGTGTTTACTCTAGATTAAGAATTATTATATTGCAACCCCGTTATTCCAGTAAAATACCTAGCTTGCTTTTTTATGTGTCCGAATGTTTGGAAGAACCGTTTTTAAAATCAAATTCATCTCAAATATTCTTTGTTAAGGTTAATAACCCTTAACTGGCGACCTTTGGCTAATTAACGACTGTCTTTGAGGTTAACTTTTGGCTTCAAGTGGCAGGTTACGTGTAATCTTGGTTTGCAGGGCCGTAATAAATTACAAATTGAATAATACATGATCAACCAAGACCCTCACAACAATATATATATATTATATATATATATATATATATATATATATATATATATATATATATATATATATATATATATATATATATATATATATATATATATATATATATATACTGTATAAATATGTATGCATGACCTGGACTAGACTTATTTTCGTCTTTGAAGCAAGGACCGTTAGCGCGCAGTCGATGGAACCCCTAGTACATGTGGTCGAGTCTTGTCAAGAATGGTAAAAATTTTTTCATTTATTCCAGTCTTAGATGCAGGCTTGTAGTGATAAGCGTTTCTAACACTGTGAGGAAGTCGATAAGTCAAGATGTTATTTTTATAATTCAAGATACCTCCCACCCACAACAATCACTTTATGCATATATATATATATATATATATATATATATATATATATATATATATATATATATATATGTGTGTGTGTGTGTGTGTGTGTGTGTGTGTGTGTGTATGACTACCTACCATCAACAACGAATTCGCATCACTGATTCTCAAAACACCATCTGGCCAAATTACCAAAAACATTATCATATCAACTCGATGAGGAGGCAATTATCATTGACAGCAATTAGAAGCCATTAATGAGAACCATTAATTCCATTTTCAATTTTTACCCGAATGAGATAATGAGCTGTATATAATTATACTAAAATAACAATCAAATCAAACGTTACATCATCTCTGCAGGTAACCGCTGTCGTTGTGACGCCATTTCAGGACGGATAAATATAAAAGTAATTTCAACCGGTGATCTAATTCACACACGCAATTACTGCATTCTTTTTGTCTATGGCGGCCTTGTGATGACACACGTGAGGCCTTCGTCTCATTCATTTTACTAATTCCTCCCCTCGAAGGCAATGCCCCTTACCCAAACACGGCGTGTAACGGGTAAGGTGCACCTTTAAGGTAATCCAGACGGCTCATGGGTATTGTTACAACAGATGTTAGGATCCTGATGTGAGCAACAAAGGTTCACAACCAGGAATTGATCTACAAATGTCATCCCAAGAAATCGATGTTTCGAATTATACAACAGATCTATGGCAAGGTTAGCAACCCCCCTTCGCCCCCTAAAAAAAAAAATTCATACTTTCAAAACCTACAACAGATAGGGGCTTGGTTACATCTACGTGTTTATTTATAATAATCTTTCTGCGTACCTACTTAGACTTCCATGAGTGGCAATGAGTTTCAGTGAGGCTCAATAAGACTACATGCCTTGAGACTAGTAACCTCACTCCACCCCACAAAAAATCAGACCTTTGCAACATACAACAGATGTTAGGACTCTGATATGAGCAGTAACCGGTCAAAATGAGGCATGACAGGCCAACCCAGTATGCGCGCGTAGATTAAGCTTAGCGTGACGGGCGTCGGCGGTGCCGCCATCAAACGTTTCCACCATTAATCTTAGTTTCCGTCTTGCTACGGCACTTAAGCCGACAGGAAAATAGAAGGCTCCGACTGTGAGCTGTCCCCTTCAAAACAAATAGAACACGCCTCCTCCTGCTTCTCTCGTTAGCTTCCTAAAGGCGGTCGGCTTCTGGCGTCTCTTAGCAACTTGCAGTTAACCTTTGAAACAAATAGCATTTGTACTCGGGCATCACATTTCTTCTCTCCATTACCTTTTCTCTTGCTTTATCAGGTCCTGGGCTGGAAAAGGACTCTAGGCTGTCCGTACACTAGGCCTAACATAAAAAATGGAGAGACCGATACCCTTCCTAATTTCCTAGTAGTTTCGAATGATTATGTTATTTATTTCCTTTTTTCAAATTCTCTACAATATCAGTCATTCAGTCCATGCATAATGACATCAGTGGATAAATGAATTATCTAGAGAGAAGAGGCTGACACGGTTCATTACAAGAATACAGAAAAGAATGGTAAAGATGGATTCTTCACATCAGTAACAGGATTAACGCTTAAGGAATGAACAACTGTACACTCTCAACAGCAAAACCAAATATAAAAAATTATCATTCAGAATAATAAGACTTTACGAAAGGCTGACGAATACGATCAAACATGAAAGAGCTGGGAAAATTACTTGCAACAGTGCAGCAAGGATCAATTTCGGAACACAGTTGCATTGTGGCAAAGTCAAAGCTTTCAGTGATCAGTCTGATAACGTAACGGTGTGCAATTCCTTCTTGAAAGAGAACGACGTAAAACAAGTTAAAAATGCGCTTAAGTTTCTTCGGCGCAATCGAGTTTTCTGTTCAGCCGCTACAGCGTATAATCAAGGCCACCGAAAACAGATATATCTTTCGGTGGTTTCGGTATAGTGCTGTACGAACAGCGCCCATGAAACTTTAACCACGGTCCGGTGGTGGCCTATTCTATAGCGTTGCCAGAAGCACGATTATGGCTAACTTTAACCTTAAATAAAATTAAAAAACGACTGAGGCTAGAGGGCTGCAATTTGGTATATTTGATGATTGGGGGATGGATGATTAACATACCAATTTGCAGCCCTCTAATCTCAGTAGTTTTTAAGATCTGAGGGTGGACAGAAAAAGTGCGGACAAAAAAAGCGCTGACGGACAGACAAAACCAGGACAATAATTTTCTTTTCAGAAAACTAAAAAGCAACTATAAAACACAATACCCTATTTATACATATACATATTATATGTATATATATATATATATATATATATATATATATATATATATATATATATAACATTTCCTATACTATAATTTCAACATGAAATGAGATAAAAATGAAAGACAAAGTAAAAAATAAAATATGATCCAGCATTTCAGTCCATTTAAGAACAGATCAGTATATATGCATTATATATCTCTCCAAATCTATAACATTTTCCTTTAAATTTCAACATGAAATTTCTAAAACCTGAAAGACAAAGTAAAAAATAAAATATGATTCCAGCATTTCTAAGTCCATTTAAGAAATAAAAAACACTGCATTATCTTTCTCTCGGCGTAAATCTAAGCTCGCAATTTAACGCTTTCTGACCTTTCTGTGACCTTGAGAATAAGTCACAGTTCTATATATGTATTCGTATTGACTTTCTAAGTCCATTCTAAAGGAAATAAAAATGTATAAAATATATATATATATATATATATATATATATATATATATATATATATATATATATATATATATATATATATATATATATATATATACATATATATATATATATATATATATATATATATATATATACACAATGAAATCACGGGATGTTGAATCGATCAGAATAAACAAAATAGAATTCTAAAAATGTTGGTTCGCTCCAAAATAACTTTCTCTTTCGAGTACTACATTCAGTGGGGCTTCGAATCAATACTAGAGAATCTGACGACATTACTAATAAAAAATACAAGCAAGCAGGATTTAATTGCCAAAGGTAATATATTTTTCATCACGAGCAAGAACTGGCTGACTGATCATACACGACAGAATGACTAAGCAAGACATAAATCCGGCACAAAACAGATGTAATCATAAATACAACATATCTGACAATACATACAGATACATTAAAGACTAAAGTAATTATGAATACCGTTCTAGATGAAGATGTTTCTAATACAATTTATGTGGTCTGAACAGATGCAGTCTATTAAAGAATGACCAAAAATGTTACGATTTCTGCATTTCCTTACAACAGTCTCATTCTACTTGCAAATGAATATTAGTTATGATTAACCGTATATGCAGTTTACAAAACAGATGACTTACTGAACGATCCTTGGAATGCAAGATATATATATATATATATATATATATATATATATATATATATATATATATATATATATATATATATATATATATATATATATATATATATATATATATATATATATATATATATATATATATATATATATACACACACATTACTGAACCTGAATGTATATATATATATATATATATATATATATATATATATATATATATATATATATATATATATATATATATATATATATATATATATATATATATACATATACACACACATTACTGAACCTGAATGTATTGTAAGTGCAGGTTGAACATGAACTACAGTGGTGAGAGACACGTCGTAAAATAATACTGACTTTTACTATCCCTCTAGTAGCTAAATTAGCAGTTATATGCAAATGTAGGCTGTTAACCCACAATTCAAAGAAAAACCCCCTCGCATAGCTTTTCACCTGCTAAAACGATCTTCGTTTAATTGAGACAGCATTCATGTTTCTTTCGGTGCTTCCTCATCCTGGTCAAACTCATTGGCTGAACAGGGGCCTCCAGTCACACACCAGGACAGCAGAAGTAGAACTGCAGTGGTGAGAGACACTCCCTGAGGACCGACAGCACAAAGGGCAATTGATGATGGTCAGTACGAGCCTCAATGGACGTGAGGGGTGACACCGGTTCGGACAAGGGAGCAGACAGTGGAACTGACAAGATAACAAGATGCTGCTCCACCGAAAGCGAAGTGCTAAAGACGATGCTTGGTAGAAGTTTTGTTACCCTTTGGAAACTGGAATGAAGGTAGGAAGGATCTTACACACAGACAGAATTGATTTTTGTCATTGATCACGTGAAGCCTCTGGCAAATAGGCATCTCGAGAGCAAGTCACTTGCACCGATGGAGGTGGAGTCAAAGAGGCTTGAGAGATGCCCAACTCTCTGATTGATCGATTTATTTATAGATTTTAGGCATACATGCCAAGCACTGGGGCAACTAAGGCCATTCAGCACTGAAACGGAAATTGGCAGTAAAAGTTTGAAAGGTGTAACAGGAGGAAAACCTCGCAGTTGCACTATGAATCAATTGTTAGGAGAGGGTGGACAGTAAGATGGAAGAATATGAACGGAGGTACAGTAAAAGGAATGACAACAGTTGCAGCTAGGGGCCGAAGGGATGCTGCAAAGACCCTTAAGTAATGCCTACATCGAACCACATGAGGTCCACTGACGGTACTACCCCGCTACGGAGGCCCATCTCTCTGATGACCAAAGATGCTTTATATGACCACCTCAATCTAAATCATCATCGACTATAAGGATGAACACTGAGTGCCTGGTCGCGGTCACACACGACCTAATCCTTGTTAATGATGTGTCCAGATTAGCCGGACTCTCTCGTCTTTACTCGTCGGGTAGTGATATACTTCAGGAGGAAACGTCTTGATATCTGAGGGGAAGGTGCTTATCCGTGCTACTAATGAAAAGGTCGGAGTTACGAAAGCTGCAAAGGCGCGAAGGGAATTCAAGTCCCATCACAATTTAGCGTACCTTAACGATTGAGAGAGAGAGAGAGAGAGAGAGAGAGAGAGAGAGAGAGAGAGAGAGAGAGAGAGAGAGAGAGAGAGCAAAACAAGTAAAACCAAAGCCAGGCTGCTGTTATTTTACGTTTTCCTGCTTTTATGAAACTAAACTGACTGAACTTGGAGGAAGTTTTCTCTCATTAAAAAAAACGCTTATTACTACATTACTCCAACTAATATAAAATCAAACAAGTCAAACAAAACTTAGAAAACGGATTAAACCTCACGTGAAAAACCGCAACCAAAAAGAAAAGTAGACAAAAACTGAGAAGCGAAAAGAAAAAGAAAGACAAACGAAATGGAAGCAAATCACATGAGGCTTGAGGACGTCAGTCTCTCCTGACATCGGTGGAATGAAGAGCAGGGCGAAGACGGCTGATATTGACATCCAAACATTGACATTCGAACATCTTGGATATCTGGCTGCACAAATGGATAAACTTTGAAGGAAGCATTGGGAAAAACAGATGGCATCTGGCAGGCAGGCGAGTGCAGGTTTATATTCCTGACGTACCTACATACTTGCACGCACATACATACAAACATAAATTATATATACATGTACTGTATATATGTAAATATGTATGTATCTATGTATAAATTCACGTATTTAATATACACACACACATGTTATATATATATATATATATATATATATATATATATATATATATATATATATATATATATATATATATATATATATATATAAACTGTATATACTGTATACACACACACGATATATATACAGTATATATATACATATATATATATATATTATGTATATATATATATTTATATAACAATAATAATAATCTATATACTGTTTATATAACAATAATAATATATATATATTTACTGTATATATATATATATATATATATATATATATATATATATATATATATATATATATTTATATATATATATATATATAAATAACAATAATAATAATCTCACCGCGTGACGCAAAGAGCCTCTGTGAAATCTGCCACTCATGTCCTTCCGTTGCTTTGTCTTCCTTCTCAAAGTTCTCATCTAAGTAGGTCTGGGTCTTCCACAGAAGCCCAGCTGATACGGTCATACTATTCTCCCAGGGGTTGTGCGAAGGATATGTACTACAATCTTTCTCCATCTCCCTTTCATCATTATCTCTTCTACATTTGGAACTTTCTTGATTTATTTTATGGTATAATTTTTCACTCTATCCTGCCATCTGACTCCTAATGTTCTTAAAAGCTTTACCCTGAGATCAACAAAGTCTTTTAGTTTCACTGTCATACTATGATACTTGTCTGAATAGCCATGGATAATCTTACCATTGTATGCAGTTATATTCTATTTGATTCCTAAATTATATTCAGCCTGCTCATTGTTAGATTTGCCTTTTTCAGTCTTTCAATCAATTCCAGCTCAAAAAAGCCTGAAGGGATTCATTATTCCTAAATATCTGAGAGCCTGAACCGCATCAATCATCCCTTAATTTACTGTTATTCCGCCCCTCTGTGCGTACTCTGCCTTCATTACCTATGTTTTTCATAGGTTTATCTTCAGTCCCGTCTCTCTACATATCGAAAGCATTCCATTAGCAAGCTTTGTGAATCTCGAGATGTTTTGCTGATTAAAAAACACCCTCAGCACATTCCGCGTCAGTCTAGTTTCCATCGTTACTCCAATCTAAACCACCTTTTCCATCTCCGACGACAGTGCAGTTTCTTTACAAAATTACCCTAATGATAGCCACGAGTTTAAGGCTAAAAGAGCTGTTGGCATAACAGTAAATAAATGGGGCAAAAATATTTGTCTTTTCCTTCAAGCTTCAGCCCTGCAGATAAAAAGTAGTACAAGAATTTGCAGGTGTTACATTAAAATATCTGCCACATGTGAGCTAGCACTATAAATCACAAACACACAAACACACACACACACACACACACACACACACACACACACACATATATATATATATATATATATATATATATATATATATATATATATATATATATATATATATAAAGTGATTTGAGAGAAAAAAACCAAGTGGTGCTGAAATGAATATTTTTCAACAAAAGCGATAAAATGGAAATCCTTGGCTATCACTTACGGATTATGTTTGGAAAAGTCTTGTTTAATTCATGGATTTTAACCGACAATATCTGTTATTAAAATAAATTTAATATGTGTTGTCAAAAGGCATACTGGAATAAGATGACCACTCATAAAACAAAGGTAAAATGTATTTTAAACTATATACTGATGATTAAGTTATTTCAACGGGAATTTAATTTAAGATCTCAGGTGTCATCGCCCCAAAATATACAAAGAAATATGTTCTAAACAACTTATTTTTTCTTTTTCAACAAGAAAACACACACACACACACACACACACACACACACACACACACACACACATATATATATATATATATATATATATATATATATATATATATATATATATGAAAAAATCGCATTTACTAAAGCATCATATAGAATTAGATGCCACGTGCCTTGACAATGTGTTTCTCATATTAAGAAAATTTTCATAAATTAAAAATTATTTTATAATTTAGACGTGCGGAAATGCTAATTCCAAAAATAAAAGTAAAGAGGATTTGCGCAGAGTAAGGTACTTCCCGTACCACTCTTTCAGAAAGTTATAATATACATTAAAACATTTTATCATATAAAGATGGCTGTAGTAATCCCCAAAAGACAGACGTAAAGGAGTTTATATCTGATGGTATTCGTAAAACGTTGTATAAAAAGAAGTCTCAAAGGATTACGTGGATTTACTAACGATATGAATATGTTAATAATGTTAAGAACTATCATACTAAGTTAATTCCCGCACAGAAAATCTTTTATCTTTATAGCTAAAGGATTTGATATTAACTATAACAATTTATCACTTCAGTGCACTTCATGTAAAAAAATACTATTACTATATGAACAAAACGGATAAAGCACCAAGAAGTCATAAATAAAACTCTGACACAAAAGAAAACAAGTAAAAAATGTGCCGAAGTTTCTTCGGCGCAATCGAGTTTTCTGTTCAGCCACTACAGCATATGATCAAGACCATCAAAAATAGATCTATCTTTCGGTGGTCTCGGTATAATGGTGTATGAGCCGCGGCCCATGAAACTTTAACCAAGGGCCGGTGGTGGCCTGGCCTATTTCGTTGCCAGAAGCACGATTATGGCTAACTTTAACCGTAAATAAAATAAAAACTACTGAGGCTAGAGGGCTGCAGTCTGGTATGTTTGATGATTGGAGGGTGGATGATCAACATCCCAATTTGCAGCCCTCCAGCCTCAGTAGTTTTTAAGATCTGCGGGAGGAAAGAAAAAGTGCGGACAGAAAAAGTACGGACGGGCAGACAAAGCCAGCACAATAGTTTTCTTTTACAGAAAACTAATAATAAACTGGAAAAGAGAAAAGATTTCATAAACTGAAAATAATTCGGCAAAAAAAAAGCAGTCACAGAAGAAAGAAAAGACAGAATGAAAGACTATTAGGGTTTACGATATAAAAAAAGTACAATAAAACATGAGAGAAAGAGCAAAAGAAGAAATAACACAGCTAATGGATATACAGACAAACCAAACAAAAGGCTTCAGATCCATGGCGAAGGTTAAAATAGTTACTTGATTAAAAAAATAAATGCTTTTTTCACCACAGTGAACTTGTGAATTAAAACTCCAGTAATTATTTATCCTATAGTTCTACTAACAGAATTATATTCTACAAACTTTGTATGTCTATTGAGTTTACTTTTCTAATGAAAATACTTGGTATTAAAAATGGAGCGAACATAAAAGTCTACGGTCTTCGAGCATAACATTTAACTTACACCTACATCAGACTGCCATCAAAAGAACCCTGAATACATTATACACATAAGGAATAAACAACTTTCTTATAATGACACAACTCGACTTAGGTAACTAAACCGTCTCGGCCTCTCCACCGTAAAAGGATATGCCATTTCCCGTCTCTTTTCAAAAATTAATGAAATTGTATCATGGGTTTGTTTGTAATATTATGAAACGGCTCAAGCTGTGGAAGTTTAATGCACATAAGATTCATCCTGTATCCAGCAGTTACAGGATAAATATGACGGTGACAGTTGCTTTATTTTTCTTCGAAGCCATCGTCTATCAGTCAACAGAATACAGGACATTCATCCTCAACTGAATAGTTAAAAGGTAAAAGTGACAATGACTGCTGTCCAGGTTTTCACTGAAGACCCCCGATTAGCAAAACGGCTTATTTGTGAAAACAACAATAATACGATTATCACTCTACATCGGCAGATGTTCCAGGGGTTCAGCTGTTGTATTTCAACTTGTCGCTGGAAGAGGTGGTTCCACCTAAAGAGGGGGGGCGGGGGGTGTCCTGAAAACCTCATGGCAACAACTGGTCTATACAGAGCTTGCCTGCGCGTGCGCACCAAAGGCCCTATCGTCGCCTTTGTTCTGGAAAAGGGACTGTGTTAATCATCAATTCCGCTGAGGCAAACAAGTTGCGCCTACATTTTGAGCAGTACGGCTCGACAGAATAATAATAATAATAATAATAATAATAATAATAATAATAATAATAATAATAATAATAATAATAATAATAATAGCGATGTTCCAATTCCAACTTTCGACTACAAAAGGAAAACTGTTCAGATATGAGATGCGAGAGAATCACAGACATCCGGAAATGAATAAAGCTTTGAGCAGGAAACTCTACAACTCGTTAGCCGTGAATGGCGAGTCTTTGCGATTAATGTTTGTTGATTTCAACAAATGTTTCAAAGCCTAATATGCTGGGTGTTCCGGTCACTAAGAAAATACATGCACAAACGATGTATCGGAATATACGAGGTAATAATAATTTTATCCTTTTAGACGGTACCTACAGTGAAGAAATAATAACACTGAGGAAGAGAGAGAGAGAGAGAGAGAGAGAGAGAGAGAGAGAGAGAGAGAGAGAGAGAGAGAGAACAATTATCATATCGAATTATCGATCCTGTAACTTGTCTTTCCTATACCAAGAAGGTTAGAATTCTCCTCAGTTTCCTTTCACTAAAATAAGCTTTCCCTTAAACATCTGGTTCTGCTATACTGAATATGCGTAAAAAAGCTAAGGACAAAAAATCGCTCACTAATAATAATAATAATAATAATAATAATAATAATAATAATAATAATAATAATAATAATAATAACACCGTCTCATTAAAAAAGATGGCTGCACCAACAGAATATCATTTATGGTCGTCTATTTTTTTAAGTCCATTCCCTGTAGTGGAATGGCCACGTAATGCCTGCTGCATTCATTTAATCCAAAAAAGGGTCACTGACGCTTTACTTTTACTGGCGTGAACGTGAAAGCTGTTAAAAATGTACAGGAATTTCATAATATGGCCATTCACCTTCCGCTACAGATCAGTACATCGACTTCCGTTGAGAGGATACTGTGTCGAACTGCAGTGGAACTTGAACGGCTATTTAGTATATTCCTTCCGTTTGAATAACTTTTACATTTACATTATTTAAATGAAAACGCTCTAAGAGCGTCCACAGCCTAGGATGATGGAAAGAATAAAGGGGATTTATTGCGTGACCTTTCCCCTCCAGGTAAGGACATTTTCAGTAAAATTGGAGATCATTTTAACGGGACGTATATAAGAGACTGGTCGCCTTCCTAGCGATAATAAATAATAACAGCCAGTTATTATTGGGTTAGCAGGTACAGGGTGAATGTGGCAATGACTATTGATTTCTTTACCCCTGAAGTCAAACGATGTTTGGGAAAGCAGGTTATTGCCGAATACATACATACATATATACACACACTATATACTGTATATATATATATATATATATATATATATATATATATATATATATATATATATATATATATATATATATATAAAGTGTTTCTTACATAATAATAATAATAATAATAATAATAATAATAATAATAATAATAAAAATAATAATAATAGTAATAATCCCTGTTATGAAATCTCAAACAGTTATAAGGAATTTTGAAAATGAAGCTTTGTCATCTAAATAAAAAGAAATAGTGAATAAAAGTTAATAAGAGTGATTATTCCCTCAACATACATAATCTCATCATATGTTCATGCTACTATTTAGACTACTGACAATACTATTACAATGTTAGTCTCTAAAGGCTAATCTGCCAACCACAAGCATTAATCATAGGAGAGAAGAGGAATTAGAAATAACAACAATGTCATTAATATGCAAAATCTTTCTCTAAAGAATTCCAGGACATTTTACCCACAAAGCCAATACAGTCTCGCTACTATGACTCACACAGGAATTTCACGAGGAGGCGTTCCGGAAGGGAAAACGCTCGCTTAACCACGGTCTTGGAAGAAAAG
>NC_089794.1:39265697-39295697 GCF_040412425.1 Macrobrachium rosenbergii
ATACCTTTAGTTTAGAACAATAGTGTACTTAATTTGGAATAATAATATCTTTAATTTAGAATAACAATATATTTAATTTGGAATAATAATATCTTTAATTTAGAATAACAATATATTTAATTTGGAATAATAATATCTTTAATTTAGAATAATAATATCTATAACGCCTACTCCATGTGACTGTTTCAACATTTTGAACAACAGTAGAAAAAAAAATAATAACAGCTTATGGCAGGATTATATCGACTTGCGACCGCTATTAAGATAAATTAAATGAGCAAAAAACCACGTTGGTATCCTATTCAAAAGGTCAGAGGTTTAATCTATCCTACAGTGCCAGAGAGAGAGAGAGAGAGAGAGAGAGAGAGAGAGAGAGAGAGAGAGAGAGAGAGAGAGAGAGAGAGAGAGAATCAAAGCCTTCATAAGAGGTGAATAAAATCCACATAAGGTTTCTGAATCCTTCGTCAAAAACGGAGATAAAAAAGAGCATTTTATCACGTCGACTGCTCATAGAAATCATCCCTCTGGATAAAAAAAGAGGAGAACACGAACCACGTAAGGTTCAAAATACACTGGATATCCAAAGCTTTTCTAACTTTCTTACAAATCGTGGGCACTGGTTTAGGCTTAAGTCCTGTCAGACAAGTTCCTTATCTCTTCATGAGGAGGCCGACGGGATGGGGTAAAGATGTATCTATATTCCGCCAAAATTAAAAGGGGAAAAGTGTGAGTGAAATAAGTGTGGGACCTTTTGAAACACGGAAGAAATTATTTACAGACCATGACGCATTTTATGTTTAATGTAGTGTAAGTGCATATGTTTACAACAAAATAATAATGTGAAAAGAATAAACAAATATATTATACATGTAGTTATTTATATATTTTCATAATAAAACCTTGACCCTCGACTTTTTGGAAGATGCTATGTTCAAAACAAAATCATTTTCACTTGCAATATTCCATCTCATCGTATTTATGCGTGTTGAACACACACACACACACAGTTCTATCTTATATATACATATATGTGTATATACATACACACACATATGATATATGATATATATATAATATATAATTTATATTTATACACGTATATACATATGCCCAAAAACAAACATACATACAAACAAAAACATACATAAAAACACACACACACATATATGTATATGTACTGTGTGTGTGTGTATATATATATATATATGTATATATATATATATATATATATATATATATATATATATATGTATGTATGTATATATATATATATATATATATATATATATATATATATATATATATATATATATATATATATATATATATATATATATATATATATATATATCCGTGTAGCCAGATAGTTGGGGTATTTGTCTTACCACCAGAAGGGCCACAGCCTGATTCCCATGCGTGACAGAACGATTCAGATTTATGTTACATTGCTTGGAGCCTCTGTTGACCTAAGCAGTGAACTATGTGCCTGAGAGTTAGTAGACAAGGGTGGGTCTAGGTAGAAAAGGGCAGGGAAGATACCAACATCATCCCAAAAGACATTACTGGAAGACTGGAAGATTAACATCTTTAAATCATCTTTCTGTTGAGTGAAAGATGTACGGTGAGGAAAAACGGTATATATTTGCATGTATGTATGTAAGTATGTATGTGTGTATATTTATATATATATGTTATTATTATTTTTACTAGATATTTACTTTTCCACACTTAACTAATGTCATTTTCTAAAGAATGAAACGAATGAAGCCCCGAATGACGTAAAGAGATAAAGAAATGACGAAAATCTCTAATATTACAACTGTTAAAATGGTAAAGAACATAACATAAAATACTAAAAAAATATGAAATAAAAATCGTAAAAAGCAGATAAAATTACGTAGCGCTGGTAAGAAACACAACTACATAAAAGATAAAGAACATATTTGCAATATAAACAAAGAAAATGAACTAGTATCTGGATTTAACAGCGATTTTATTTTTCAAACCAAATGACTGTAGATTCGAAGATCAGCTCCATTTGGTGATTCTGTAAGGATTTCGAAATCCTCTCTCCACACAGCCAGTTGCAAGTGCTACATTGCAACAATTCTTTTCCAATTTCCTGTTCTTTTAGTTGTCTGTAGAAGAAAACTATTGTGCCGGCTTTGTCTGTCCGTCCGCACTTTATTCTGTCCTCCTTCAGATCTTAAAAAACTGAGGCTAGAGGGCTGTAAATTGGTACGTTGATCATCCAACCTCCAATGATCAACAATACCAAATTGCAGCCCTCTAGCCTCAGTAGTTTTTTTTATTTAAGGTTAAAGTTACCCATAATCGTGCTTCTGGCAACTATATAGGATAGGCCACCACCGGGCAGTGGTTAAAGTTTCATGGGCCGCGGCTCATGCAGCATTATATATAAACCACCGAAAGATAGATTTATTTTCAGTGGCCTTGATTATAAGCTGTAGCGGCTGTACGGAAAACTCCATTGCGCCGAAGAAACTTTGGCGCATTTTTTTACTTATCTTCTTTTACGTTCAAGGTTAAAGTTCTGATTGAAAAGACAAAAAACAGTCGCCGTGCTTCTTCGTTTCTATCATTTTGCCGACGGCAGTTTTACCAATTAATTCGTAGCATCATCAAGGAAATTTTACGAAGAAAGTTCATTGCTTATAATGGCAGTGCAGCCGTGAATGCAAAAAAAAAAAATGTGAAAAAAAAAATGGAAATGAAAATTAGCAAAAAATATGACTGGAGACAGATCAGGGAGTGATCCTCCTCCAAGAAGCTCCACAAGACCGGCTCCCCTGGCTCCAATGATCGTCGCTGACGCCTACAGCGGGAATTCCTCCTGCTGGAAATTGGGAAGTGTTGTCGCAAAAAAATAAAAGGCGAAGGTGCATTAGCATCTAATGAAAATATCCTACGGGGAAGACCACGAACAAAAGCCACACACACACACACAAACATACATGTGTGTGTGTGTGTGTATATATATATATATATATATATATATATATATATATATATATATATATATGTGTGTGTGTACATGTGTGTGTGTGCCTTTCACCTAGACATCATCATAAATCAGTAAAAGAACTTAACTACTCAGTCATCATCTGAGCCAAATGTTTCTTAGCTTTGATAATTATTGAGAATACTAAAGCCCATGCATGTACCTGAAGAGGTCACGGAATTTTTTTAGCTAGTTTTCTTTTGGTGGTCACCCACCTCAAAAATGACCAATTCCAACGTTGCTCAACTTCTATGTACTCAAGAAACTACACTATTAAATATATAATACGGAAAATAAAGACTGAAATATTTATTATGAAACTCATAGCTCAATGTCGCTGCTGGGTTCTAAAGACTTGCCACCACTGCAACCTCTTTACTCTCCTGCACATACACACACACACTCATATGCATACGCATACATACATACATACGGATATGTATAAATGTATATATATATATATATATTTATATATACATTATATATTTATATATAATTATAGACACATATATATGTATATGTATATATATATATATATATATATATATATATATATATATATATATATATATATATATATATTATATACATACATAGTTTTAGTAATTACAGTCACTCTATAATAATCAGATTTAAAGCAACCACTGAAGAAAAGCCCAGAAAGTCCCTTCTCTTCCACAACTCCCTTCAGGCACAGACCGGTGATATTCCCATGCATCAACCATTTATCGTTAAATACAAGCATTTTCCCCCCTCTTGAGAGAGGATCGAGTACTGTGGGGCTGGGTGGGTGGATGTTGGGGGGGCATTTAGGGATGGTAATTGGAAGCTCTTTCAATCAATAGAACGACGCGGTCTTCTCATCGCTCATCCTAAAGGAGAGGAAACGCTAAATAAAACATTGCCTCAAAAGCTGAAGTGCTTTGTGGCAGGCACAAGTACCTTCGATTCTTCTTTATCATTCACATTTATACGCTCTATTTCTCCCAGACAAGGACACGCGCGCGTGCAGTACGGGTGTTCAACTTTCGGTATACCTAGTAGTTCGCTCAGCTAAGTCAAGCCCCAATGAACATCCGTGAGGCAAATTGCTAGTAAGCTGAAAAAAAAAACTAACGACCAAAAAATTAACACCCTCTGCAGTTAGGTCCCTAGTGGAAATGTACACACACACACACACACACATATATATATATATATATATATATATATATATATATATATATATATATATATATATATATATATATATATATATATATCTCCAACTTCCGGAGCAAAAAGCTCGAAGAATAATCCAAGGCGGATCAGGGAAGGCACTGTCCATATGCATTTTATTTTAATATGCCGACGTTTCACAACTCCTCATAGTTGCACTTTCTCGGCTGCAAACAGCCAACATGGCAATCAGTAAACTAACAAAATCAAAATTACATTCAGGAAAAAATGACTAAAACCTATCCTAAAGGAACACGCAAAAGGCTGGTGGCAACCTACCCAGAAGGAAGCTAAAAACAAACTACTGTACTCGCATTGAGTTTTACAAAAGACAGAGAAGAAACAATTCAGCAAGACCATCCGGCAATAAACAATTGTGTGGACGATGTTTGGGAGTTTAACGGTGGTACAGTCAATTTGATAATAACAGATTCAAGTATTTTTAAATAATTTTCTTTTTGTACCAGCCCTATTATTGAAAAGTCTTTATTTTCTATAAAAGTTTTACATGTCTTGGAATGACTCCTGATATTAGACTGTTCAGAGCTGGACAATCTGCTCCCTGGTCTGAAGCTGACTCCTCTGTGAGCATCAATGCGTACTCGCAACAGCCACTTAGTACATCCCACATAGATCCCCTTGACTACATCTGGGGCACTTGTACTGATATATATAACGTTGGATGTAAATAAGGGACTGAGCTTGTCTTTAAACTTGAAGAGAGAGCCAACTGTTCGGGGGTTCTTCGGAATGAGTTTGAGGTTAAGGGCCGATAATTCCTTTGGAATGATGTTTAGAAATTTCTTTCTGAAAGAATCATCTTGTATATAGGGGAACGCTGGGTACAAATTCATTTTAGGGACAGTGCAATATAGAGTAGGTGGCGTCATCTTCTTATTCAACGTACTATTTAACTGTTTAGATGGAAAGCAGTTGTTCCTGAAATAATTAGTAAGAGATGTTATTTCGTCATGAAAAGTCAGCCAGTTAGATGACAGAGTAAAAGCCCTGTGGAGGAGGGTCGAAAGAGTACTTAATTTAAAACTGAAATAACAAGAGCTATAAAAATTCATACCCAGACCCGTAAACGCACTTTACGATATATCCTAGTGTAGAATCCTACCGAGTTCCTGGAAACATGAACGTCCAAAAATGGGAGCTTGCTGTTAGATTCTTTTTCTAGCGTGAATTTTATGTTAGGGTGTTGGGTATTAACGAAGCCCAAGAAAGAGTCAGCTTAAAATCTCGTTTAAATAAAACAAACGTGTCATCAAGGTAACTTTTATAGAATAAAGGGAGGAAGGACAAGGGGCAGGCGTCCGTTATGCCCTCTTCCAGAGACTTCATAAAAATGTTGGCGAAAGTAGGTCCTACAGGACTTCCCACGGCCATTCCTTCCACCTGTTTTTACAAAACGCCATTGAAAATAAAGGCTGTGTCCAGCACGGCCAACTCTAAAAATTGTTTGTAAAGATTCTTATTGAAATTTGAAATAAGACATCGTCATCAGGAAAAAGTTTGTTTAAAATAATCTGAATTGTTTCCCCTACAGGGACACTGGTGAACAGGGATTCGACGTCCAGGCTAACCAAGAATAAGTCGGAGTCCTATTTGATAATTTCCTCCTTGAAGTCGGTAGAACACATTAAGGTGTAAGGGCCTTTAGTTAATGGTTCCAGAATAGGTACTAGGAATTTAGCAAGATTGTAGTTGGCTGTATTAATAGAGGAGAGAATAGGCCGCATTGGGACATCGGCCTTGCGCACTTTGGGCAATCCATACATAATTCCGTATAAAGAACCTGTAACAAGCAAACTTTGGTACATACGTTCGTCTATAATATTTTGTTTCAAAGTTCTGAGGAATCTGTGAATTTTGTCCTCGGATTTAGTGATATTATACAGGTCAGGGGAGGGGAGTTTTTTAAATTTTGATGTATCATTAAGAATATTTTCCAGTTTATTTATGTATTCCTGTTTATTGAGAATAACCATACCCTTACCTTTGTCTGGCTTAACGATAATGATGTCCTTGTCGCTGGCTAAGTTCTTAAGGGTCAGGTAATCCTCTCTCCCGAAGAATGGGGTCCATCTTGTTTTTAAGTTGTTAAAAGTGCTGTGGGCTAATGCTAAAATCTGTGATCTTAGGTTATCTATATTGGTGCTAAAAGGAAGGTCAATAATCCTGTGAAACAGTGATTCTATAGGGAGAAAAAATTGTTGGTAATTAGGTTTAAAATTCGGGAGACAAAAGTCCAGTCCCTACGAGAGAAGAAATTCCTCCCTCTTCGACAATACCCTGTTCGACAGGTTGAACACGGAATTTATGTTTTTACTGAAAAGAGGGATACTAACACCTAAACTCTTTAACTTCTTATCATGACTAATAAAAATGCATCGAAGAAAGTTACTGATGGGCTAGTTAAAAAGGCGAGTGAAGATAACAGATTCTAAAAAGTGAGTGATTCCAACACTGGTTTTATGCCCACAGACCGTGTCATTGAGTCTCTTTAAATCCTTGTATTTCGAATTTATCTATACTTCTAACAATTTCTTAGTAGCATCGATATGAGATTCTGAGTGATACAGAGAAGCCTTATATAGTTTAAACCTAACAAATTTTCGTACTATGTTATTCAGTTGGCAGTACTGTAGAAAATCTAAATCCAATTTAGCTTTATCGAGTTTCTTGGTAAATTTCTCCAATAAACGGCACTTGGCGAGGAGAGGTGTTCCATATCAGGTCCGAATCAACTCGTGGAAATGGTTCAGTCCCCCAGCACGAAGTTTGAGTAGAAAGAGGAAGGCGAAGGAATTTCTAAAAGATGCCATGGCGCCAGCTGAACTGTCTGGAGAGAGACTCCCCATGATACCGGAGGAACAGCTCGGAGAACAATCCACGGCGGGTCAGGAAAATTGTTTATTGCCTGATGGTCTTGTTGAGCTGTTTCTTCTCTGTCTGTATTATTTATTTTTTTCTTTTTTTTGCTTTTGCAATAGTTTGTTTTAGCTTCCTTCTGGGTAGGTTGTCACCAGCCTTTTGCAATAATTTGATTTTTATTAGTTGCCACAGTAGTTTGTTTTTATATATATATATATATATATATATATATATATATATATATATATATATATATATATATATATATATCAACTATACGCTTCCTTCTGGGTAGGTTGTCACCAGCCCTCGCTGCTGGGAAGAAAGGGCGTTGGGTCTGGTATGATACATGTACCATACGCTACCAGGGTCTAAGCGATGTCAGGCGGGGCAGCAGATCGAGACTACGGTCTACCCCAAAGCCAAATCAAAAGTCCTTCAAAAGAAGGCATCGTGCTTACCCCATACAAAAATGGGAAAAAAGCACGTTAAAAGAAGAAAGAAAGAAAAAAATATACATAAAATCGTAGGTTACATTATTATCATAATATTCCTAAAAGTAATTCCGATTTGGAGATAAATCAGATTTACACTCCAGGGGTAGATACGAGCTTAGTGGCTATGAAACAACACTCAATATTTCCCCCTCATCCCCACTCCCCTTGTACTTCGTGGAAATAACAACAGAATATTTTTGTATTAGAACTCGCAGAAGAAAATAATAGTGAACATTCCTGCCTCCTTTAAGGCTTCGTATTAAAACCCGAACAAATAAACAGGATTTAATATTCACGCTCCCTCAAAAATCGTATATTAGCTCCAGAAGAAAAACGATAAATATTCATGCTCGTTGAAAGACCCAGAGTTAAAAAAAATTTAATTTTAATTCTAGCTTTAGGACCTCGTATTCCATCCTAGAAAAACAATTTAATTCACGTTGCTCAAAGGACTCGTAAGGGAAGAAAGAAAACAAGTAAAAAATGAGCCGAAGTTTCTTCGGCGCTATCGAGTTTTCTGTACAGCCGCTACAGCGTATAATCATTGCCACCGAAAATGGATCTATCTTTCGGTGGTCTCGGTATGATGCTCTATGAGCCACGGCCCATGAAACTTTAAACACGAGCCGGTGGTGACCTATCCTAAGTCGTTGCCAGAAGCACGATTATGGCTAACTTTAACCTTAAATAAAATAAAAACTACTGAGGCAGGAAGACTGCAGTTGGTATGTTTGATGAGTGGAGGGTTGATGATCAACATGCCAATTTGCAGCCCTCTAGCCTCAGTAGTTTTTAGGATCTGAGGGCGGACAGAAAAAGTGCGGACAGAATAAAGTGCGGACGGACAGACAAAGCCGGCACAATAGTTTTCTTTTACAGAAAACTAAAATTCATACTGAACATTTATGCTCACCTAAGGACCTTGTTAGAAACTGTATAATTATGCCTAAGATCTCGGATTAGAACTAGCAGTAAAATGTACTCAGCCTTCACGATCGGTTAAGAAGAACGCCTCTGAAAAAACTGTTAGATATGACGGTATGTAAAATATCAAATAAAAATAATGACAACGGATTAACATATACGCTAGCTGAAAGATCTAATATGGGAAGAGACAGGAAAAAAAGAATGCATTAGAAAAAAAACTATAACACTCACGCTCGCTCAAAGACTTCGCATCAGAAAAACTAATTAACATTCATATTCGCTCAAAGACTTCGAATTAGAAAAAACTATTTAACTTTCATTCTCGCTCAAAGGCTTCACATTAGAAAAGAACTATTTAACATTTATACTTCCTAAAAGACCGCACTAGAAAAGACTGTTTAATATTGATGCTCGCTCAAAGACTTCGCATTATAAAAAAACGACTTAACATTCATGCTAGCTCAAAGACTCTTAACATTCATACCAGCTCAAAGACTTCGCATTCGAAAAAAAAACTTTTTAACATTTAAGCTCGCTCAAACACTCTGCATTAGAAAAAACTAACATTCTTACTCGCTCAAAGACTTCGCACTAGAAAAACTATTTAACATTCATACTTGCTTAAAGACGTTAGACTTCGCAAAAAAAAAAAAAAAAAAAAAAAAACAGCTTCCGTGCTTGCTTAAAGTTCTCGCATAAACATGAAAGGCGCCCCCCAAATCCGCAATTTCATACCTCTTTCGCCTTGTTCATTCATATTCATTACCATTTAACGACCGTCGCATCATTCCTCAAGTCACCCCCAGAAACTCATTTCTCATTTTAAAACTTCCGGAAATAAAGTTTATGTTGTGCTCCCAATTTGCCCTCACACAAACACACACACACACACACACACACACACACACACACACAAAGTAAGTCGTGGCAGGGCTCTTTAGAGCTTCCTTTGAGACATATTTTCCTGAGAAATGAAAGAGAATTGTTGAAGACTCAAAGAGAAAATGGACTTAATACGAACTTTGACATTCAGAGAATGAGTCAAACGACGGGATACTTACACTTGAAATATTCTAAGGTATTTTTTTTACCGCATAAATATATCTCACTAGCAGAGCTGTTTAATGGAGAGAGAGAGAGAGAGAGAGAGAGAGAGAGAGAGAGAGAGAGAGAGAGAGAGAGAGAGAGAGAGAGAGAGAATTCCTGAATAACTCAATAATATAGATGAATAATTTGAAGGATGTTCATTTGGCTTACAACTGAAAATAATGTGTACATATGTGTCAGTTCTTACAATTATTTTTTTTTAATTCGCGACTCCAAAGCTACCCAGTTTTTTTAGGTAATCTTTATTCGATCTCCGTTGCAATATATAAAATTCTAAACGCTGAAATAGCATACAGTACATGCTTTTTAACTCATCACTTTCTAACAAAATTAGTGATATATACATATGTAAATGTATGTATGTATGTATGTATATATATATGTATATATATATATGTACATATATATACATATAAACAAATACCTACATACGTACACACACACACATATACATATATACACACACATATGCATGCACACATATAAATAAATATTACACTTTACTCTAACTCCTATAAGAACCTCAGATTTTTAATAATTATAACAAGAAAATGTAATTAAACTATGTGTTACTGCTGAGTGATAATTACATTTTAGACATTACAGGAAAGTAAAAATTTGTTTTGGTAAAATAGTTAGTTACATCATCAACTTACAATAAAGACTGAAACATTCCTTATAACATTTGATACCTTACAAGTTCTGAAAGGAATCCTAAAAGTATGCTGATCAATCATTAATCTAACCCTTTCATTACAAAAAAAAACTCTCCTTCCAATAAGCGTGGTTGGGTAAAAAGGGGTTATTAAAAAGTCCTGAGGCGTTTTATCTTTCTGAGAAATCTGTTCGCCCAAGTAATTATGAAAAATGAAAAACATCAGAAGTTTATTCACCAAATTCACAACAAATAGGGGCAATTAAAAATCCTAGGAATCTGGTCAGGACATTCATGTGAGAAACCAGTGAAATCCACAAAAAAGAAAAACCTGTAGTAATTAAAAAAGGTAAAAAAAAAACTTCAAGCTTATTAACCAACGATGTTGGCCATTAAAAATACCAATGATTTTGTCACTGCATAAGCAGGAAAGATAATGAAGAAAAAAAAATGGCCTATGGAACGGCCAGAAAGTATAATGAAAAAGGCATCAAAAAAAAAAAAAAACGAGAAATTTACAACAATAGAAGAAAAAAGTAAAAACTAAATTCACAACATTAGTAACTGTAAAATTAACGACATATGAAAAGCTCGACGTCAGTGCGTTGTAAATTGATGTATTTAAAGAAGTTTTAAAAACCCCACTCCGCTAGAACTTGGTAAAAAAAATTACTCACTTCAAAGACCACAGCCTCAGGCGAATAAATGATCTAGTAAAAAAATACCCCTACTCCACAATGCTAGAAATAATCCAAGAATGAGAAAAAAGACCCATTCCCGAGCGCTCCTACTCAGAAAAAACAAATCTACTCCAAAGAGCTACTACATCTTAGAGGAATTTAAAAAAATAACACTGAGATAATAAAAAAAAAAACTCCAAAAGGCTTGAAATTACAACAATCCAAGCATTACAAAAATGAATTAAAAATCAGTAAGAACTAAATAAGACAAGAAAATGATAGAAAAAACGCCCTTGGAACTATGAAAATCTAAAAATCACACAAAACTAAAAGGAATCTAAAAATCAGCGAAAAAAACACACCCGAAAGCGCCGAAAATGTGAAAGAATAGGGAAAAAAACGTCAGCACAAAACCCACTCCCAAACTTGAAGGAATCAAGGAATCAGGGAGAAAGGACCCCCAAGATTCGGCGGGATGCGAAACAAGTGGCAGATTGCAGACGGAAATATGGGCTCACGAAGCACTGCTGCTTATTTTTATCGCTTCCTTTGGCCATTCGAAGCCACGTATCTTACTGGAATCGCTGAGTTCCAGCATCTGGAAGGGATCTCACAGTTTATGGTAAAGACGAGCAGGGACATAACATCAAATCCATTGTATTTTCCTTTGTGCTCCAGTTTATGGGAGAGTTTTTTTTCTCCAGTTTATGGTACAGAAAAGTAAGAATACTGTATAAAATCCCATTACATTTTCCTTCGCGTTCCAGTTAATATAAAAATATCTTCCAGTTTATAGTGAAGGACACCAAGAATACCGTTTATATTCTCTTATTCCATTAAATTTTCCTTCACTTTAAAGTTTCTGGTAAGGATTTTCCCATTTATGGTAAATAAAGAGTAAGAATATTGTATAAAATCTATCATATTTTCCTTCCTGTTCTAGTTTTTTGGGGAAAAAATCTCTGTTGATGGTAAAGGGCAAGAATACTGTACAATATCCATTATGCATGTTTTCTTTTTCAACTTCTATAAAAAGCCTTTTCCTGCTGAGGGTAATGAAAAACAGGAAAATTTTTATAACATCTATGAAATATACTTTCGGAAAAAGTTTATCGTATGATAAAGTGGCATTGCAACTTAGGTCAGCTTACGAAAACTGATAAAAAAAAGGTACTGAACAGAGTATAACAATATATATAATGGTTTCAGTGTGTTGGAATTTCAACCTACATTACATCCAAACCAAAGAACTACTCTCTTTCATCAAACGATAAACTGGTGTCACAAAATCAAAGGACCCTGGACCCCGGATGGAAACTGAAAAAATATATAGAGATAGGTTACAAAAGTTACTCTACTTGTTTAATGTTCATAAAGCTAGGTTCTCAATAACTTTAATATATATATATATATATATGTATATATATATATATATATATATATATATATATATATATATATATATATGTGTGTGTGTGTGTGTGTGTGTGTGTGTGTGTGTGTTTAGTCGTACGTTGAAGGGGTGTTACATTACAGAGCAACGACTCGGATGGTGAAAATTAATGTAAACTTTTGAAGACCCCAATTCAAATTAAAATCATTATCTTATTTTCATATTACATATAGCCATCAATTATCCTTGAGTACATGTTCACACGAAAAAAGCAACAAACGATAAAATGCGATAGCACCAATTTCACATCTATTATAAAAATTCTAGAACTGCGAAAGCAGCAGTAGACGAATTTTTCTCTGCTTCTATAGAAAGTATTTCTGTGACTCTTATTTGAAATCAAAATGAGTATTCCCCCTACACTCAAGAAGCCTTGTAACACCCGCCATGTTACCTCTTCCCTCTACTGCCAAGCTACAGAGTTCTCTCCTTTCATCTGTTTTCCAATTTACATGTCTGTCAGTAAGCCACGTACATATGAATAAGTACAAGTAGCCAACATAATACGTAATACACGGCTATGCATCTATACATGCAGGCGCCCATCAACGCATGTACGCATGTACACACATCACTGAGTCTGGTCAATAAGGATAAGTGATCACCAACAAATGCCACACGAAGCAGGCATACAAGTCTCTCAGATATCCGTGGCGTGGAGCCAGCAACCTCATCCCAAAATAACTGTTGAAAACCGGAAGGGTAACACCCTCTGGAGCCATATAATATATATATATATATATATATATATATATATATATATATATATATATATATATATATATATATATATATATATATATATATACATACTCACTCACATATATGTGTATATATATATATATATATATATATATATATATATATATATATATATATATATATACACTCACTCACATATATATATATATATATATATATATATATATATATATATATATATATATATATATATATATATATATATATATGAATATTTTTTATATCAAACTGTGTGAACAGAAATCTTCATAGACATTAAAAATAATGATGTACTAAAAACTTTTTTATTATTATTATTACTGCTTCGTAGCCCAGGTTTAGACTCCCAAAGAAAATGGACTGATTTAGGCGCGATATACTGAGGCTCTATTGATATACAAAAGTGAACTATGCCACTATTAATAACTCGACTGTGATGGGTAGCAACCAAGGTGAAGGAGGGTATGGAGCTAGCAACCTCATCCCAAAAAAACTTGCTGAAGCGGCTCCCTCTATGAGCAAACCGAAAATATGTAAACATTATTATTATTATATTTAATTATTATTATTTCAATGAGTATTTCTACAAACATTCAATTTTCATCTAGTGGTATGATAACTAAATCATCTCCGTCGTTAACTACTAATTTGCTCTTTTGGTAATCATACAAAGTAGAGAAAAAAAATCAAGTATAGCTTAGTTTAACCAGACCACTGAGCTGATTAACAGCTCTCCTAGAGAGGGCTGGCCCGAAGGATTGGACTTATTTTACGTGGCTAAGAACCAATTGGTTACTTAGCAACGGGACCTACAGCTTATTGTGGAATCCGAACGACATTATAGCGAGAACTGAGTTTCTATCACCAGAAGTAAATTCCTCTAATTCTTCATTAGCCGGCTGGAGACTCGAATTCGGGCCTAGCGAGTGCTAGCCCACAACTCTACCGACTCACCCAACGAGGAACTACAAAGAAGAGAGAGAGAGAGAGAGAGAGAGAGAGAGAGAGAGAGAGAGAGAGAGAGAGAGAGAGAGAGAGACGCAGTAATTATAACTGTTATGTAAGTAGATTACCCAGACCACTGGCTGAATTCCCCTTTCTTGTACTTGTGTTTGTTCTTGATGGAGAGGGGAAACTATGAGAACGATAAGTGAGGGGACTTGGACAGAAGACAATAATCACGCAATTGTTGTTAAATAGTTATGGATAGAATAAATAAAAACAACATTAAAACATAAATTTAAATAATTTTGTCTCTTTACAAATAGGGATGATAATAAACACGTAACTGGAGAAGCAAATCCACAGTTACGAATATGTACATATATTTAAAGATAAATCAGTACAGATAGCTTCGGGAACTCGTTGAATAGTTATGAAATGATACAAAATATAATAAAAATAAATTTAAATAATTTTGTATATTTACAAATACAGCAGACAATAGTCACGCAACTGTTGAATAGTTATGGCAAAATAAAAAAAAATAAAATAACACAATCAGGAATTTAAATCATTTTGTATATTTACAAATAGGGATGATAATAAACACGTAAATGTTAAATAGTTATGGAAAGTTTAAATAAAAATATTAAAAGCATAAATTTAAATAATTTAGTATATTTACAAATGTTAAATAGTTTTGCAAAGATTCAAATAAATAATAAACATAAATTTAAATAATTTTGTATATTTATCAATAGAGACGATAATAAAATAACATTAAACGCGTAAATGTTAAATAGTTATGAAAAGATACAAAAAAAAATAATAATAATAAACACAATTTAAGTAATTGAGTAAATGTACCAATACAGATGATAATGAGCAAGTAAATTATAATGATATAAATTATATGTATATATATATATATATATATATATATATATATATATATATATATATATATATATATATATATATATATATATATATATATATATAATAAGGGGACATCCAGGAAAAGGCAGCACTTATGTTAAAACAACAGTTTATTTTGCCGACGGCGTTTCGAATATCTCACTGCATCTTCAAGGCTGTAATTTACAAAAATTTAACTTAAAATCTTATAAAAAAACACAAAATAAAATGACAATTTAAGTTAAATTTTTGTAAATACAGCCATGATGATGCAATGAGATACTGCAAAACGCCGTCGGCAAAATAAACCGTTGTTTTTACATATGTGCTGCCTTTTCCTGGATGCCCCATTGATATAGCTACTATGAAGCTTACAGCTACATGGCCTGTTTATATATATATATATATATATATATATATATATATATATATATATATATATATATATATATATATATATATATATATATATATATATATATATATATATATATATATATATATATATATATATATAAACAGATACATGAAATCGAAAATACAGCAAATTACTAGTAAACCGACCTCTGCATATTCGACAAAAAGACCGTTCAGTAAGTTACTGAAGGAACTATGAAGATGTGAAAACTTATAATATACATTTAAAAATGAAGACATCTATTCAATATCAGTATGCCAAGGAAGGTCCGTTTATTCAAGGAGTCGAGAAGCTGCAACGGACAAAATTATTCAGAAAGCCATCTGAGGGACCAACTGACGGCCGGTAGGATATAACAACGTTTTCAAGCAACGACCGCTGAATGACCCGCTCGGCTTCAATGCCTGGCGTTCAGTCTAAAATCCATATTTCATATTCAGAATAGAATATAGAGTTTGGGCCACAGGCCAAGCGCTGGGACCTAAGAGGTCATTCAGCGCTGAAACGGAAACTGATAGTAAAAAGGTTTGAGAGGTGTAACAGGAGGAAAACCTCGCTGTTGCACTATGAAACAATTGCCAGGAGAGGGCGGAAAGCAAGAGGGAAGAAAGAGAATATGAAACGAGGTACATTAACAGGAATGAAAGGGGGTTGCAGCTAGGGGCCGAAGGGACGCTGCCAAGAAACTTAAGTAATGCCTACAGTGCACCGCATGAGGTGCACTGACGGCACTACCCTCCTATGGGGATATATTTCATATTTAAAACAATGTTAATAGTTACCAGGAAGCTGTTGCCTGTAGGACACACCAGTATCCATCAAAATCTACAGATCAGAGCAGGGATTGTCATAAAAGAGAAAGAACATTCAATAATGAAAGAACAGAACATTCAATAATGAAAGAACAGTTCATAATCATTGTTATCATTATTCTAACCAGAACAATGAGTCATTTCACCGTAGTATTTAAATAAATACAAAGATATCCCAATACATAAAACGGTTTTTTTTTTTATTCTTTTAGGCGTTTCTTAAGAGTGATAAAAGTTTTCGATTACACTGGACATCCAGAAGTTTGTCAGTTACTATCGTATGCCTATCGTTAGCATTTAATGCTCGGCCAAGGATAAAGAAGGCAAAGAAATTGAACAGTTAAGAGAAGAGAAACCAAAAGTAATGAGATGACAAGTAAAAGGAAGAAGGCGATGCCGCAACCGTGTCGGCAGAAAACGCCCAAAGCACTTTTTAAACCTTGCAGTGTTCTTAATGCACCCAGTAAGCCCTACGCTACTATGGGGAATCATTAGATCTACCCGGATGGAGCTCAGGGCTGTACTGTAGGTCCTCTTTTCCCATCCAATGCCTCAAGGAGGAAAACCCATTAGCTGAAATGAGCTCGTTTGATCAGTTAGATTCTATAAATTGCACTTGATGTGTAAAAGCAAAAGAAATACCGTGTAAACTTACCTGGAGGGAGGGAAAAAAACCTATATTTTCAAACATTGGATGAAAAGAAGGGGAATATGAAACAGTCCAAAGAAAATCAAACCAAAAAAACATAAAAGAGTAGGGAAAAGTCATACTACATGCAAATACATAATGTATATAAAATCACTATATAAAAAAGGTCCATAAATTCGAAAATAGCAAAAATATCCTTACATTACTAAAAAAAAATATATGTAAGAAACATCTACACAGAGTGAATAAACAACGAAGATATTATACATGATTTATATTGATCAAAAGTGAATTTACAAGTCTAAGAAGGAAAAAATCATATATATATATACATACATACATACATATATATATATATATATATATATATATATATATATATATATATATATATATATATATATATATATATATATATATATGAAGTCACGTGACATCCCATACCCAATCTAAGAAACACAAAAGTTGACTGACCACAAGGTATAAATTTCACTGAGTAGATCACGAGAGGTCAAATGGAATTGAAAGAAACGAATCCAGGACCTTTGGACTGATGAGGTGAACTTCCTAAGCTTTGGACCACGAGTGCATAGGCTATATATATATATATATAATCTCGAAGGCGAAAGGAAAGGGCACCATTGTTACAATTCGTTTATTATGCCGACGTTTCACGACAATTATGTTTTTCTTCTCTCGTCCTTTCTTGCTCTTCCTGTATTCTTGAGAAAACTTTTGTTTTAGTCTTGTTACTACTACGGTTTAGGTATGTCCTGTGCCTATTCCCCCGTTTTTATTTGTCTTATAATTTATATGTATATGTATATATATATATCGATGTTTTAATGATTTTTTGTAAGAAGTTTTTAATCATTGCAGCCTTGAAAATGCGACTATAGCAATTGTCGTGAAACGTCGGCATAATAAACGAATTGTAACAATGGTGCCCTTTCCCTTCGCCTTCGAGATTGTATCCTGAGTCGAGACTCACCCTTCTTGGATATATATATATATATATATATATATATATATATATATATATATATATATATATATATATATATATATATATATATATATATATATTTTATACACATATTTTATACGTGTATATGTAAGTGTGTGTATAAATATATGTATGTGTATACATGTGTGTATGTGTAAGCGCGTGTATGAATATCGAGCAGCATTTACTAATGCTAAAACAGCAGAAACTCAAGTAGGTAACTAAGAATGATTTGCGAAGGCACAAACATAATTACCATCAATGATGTGAGTGTTTGCATAAGGGGAAAGGGTGTTTATGCGAGAGTCGAGGTCACTGCATAATTTGTTTTCAGCTAACTTACAGTCCAGAGTATTCTATGCTTTGCAAGTTGGAAGGACACTCGTTCAATCTGCTTTTGTACCAGATCTATTTGTTAAGCTCACCTATGCATGTATGCATACATGTATGTGAAGTAGTATGGATGTATGAATATAGGTGTAAAAGGACTGTGCATGTTATGTATGTTTTATATATATATTTATATACACATTATATATATATATATATATATATATATATATATATATATATATATATATATATATATATATATATTTATATTTATATATATACATATATGTATTTATATATATATATATATACATATACACATAATATTATACGCATTTTCTCCTCAGACTAGTAGCAGTCTTGGCTTAACAGTTAGAGGACGGAGCAAATAATTACTAAACAAGTAGTCAGTCGACAGGATTTGATCACGGCCAAATATTTAGGGTAGTATGAAGCCAGCAGCCTCATACTATTATAATATCTTCAAATGGGAATGGAAGCAATTTCCTGGACTCACCCCATTTAAAGGGATATGGGCTAGAATCTAGATATATATATACATATATATATATATATATATATATATATATATATATATATACATACATATATACATATATATATATAATATATATATATATATATATATATATATATATATATATATATATATATATATATATATATATATATAAAACTCTTATCACACCTGATTTATATACAATCATTAAGCCACAAATGTCGTTTCATGTCCAATTCACGCTACTTCGGGAATATCACCGAAGGGAATTGTTACCGAAGGGGAATTTTTAAGTGATAAGTGGACTGGTACTGAAGTGTCTCGAACACTCGACACAGTACTTTCCAACGACTCCAGTACCATTCCATTTATATCACTTAAAAATTCCCGTTCGGTAATAATTCCCCTTCGGGGATATTCCCGAAGTAGCGTGAATTGGATATTAAACGACATTTGTAGCTTACTGATTGTATATGTATGTGTATATGTATATATATATATATATATATATATATATATATATATATATATATATATATATATATATATATATATATATATATATATATATATATATATATATATATATATATATGTGTATATATATGCGAGCGTGTGAGACGTGACCGTGTGAAAAATTAAAGGAAAAGCCTCAAAAAGAATCGACGGACTTGAAATGTAAAGGGTGTCCATATTGTATGGTACAGAAATAAGTTGCTGAGAGCGATAAAAAGTTTTATGACGGAAGCGTTTATCAGAAAATGGAGGCGTGAGAATGACTGGTATGTATGGTGTGAAAGTGCATCTGAGGAAGGGATGTATTGCGTCTCCATGGCTGTTCAATGCTGTATGGAGGAAGTGATGTGAAAACTCATAGAAAGGAATCGGAATATGGAATTTAGGCCAAAGGCCAAACGCTGAGGCCTATGAGGTCGTTCAGCGCTGAAATTGACATTGACAGTAAGAAGGTCTGGAAGGTGTAGCAGGAGGGAAACCTCGGCAGTTGGACTATGAAACTATTGACCGAGAGGTTGGAAAGTCAGATGGAAGCAAGAGAATATGAACGGATCTATAGTAAAAGGAATTAAAGAGGTTGCAGCTAGGGACCGAAGGGATGCTGCAAAGACCCTTAAGTAATGCCGACAGTGCACCACACGAGGTGCACTGAAGGCACTATTCCCCCTACGGGGAAAACTTAGGGAAAGGACACAAGATACAGGTTCAAAGTCTTGCGGTAAGAAAATGAGCTGTGAATATTTGAAAACCGGTTTTCAGAAAGTATTTTTGGGATAAAGATGCCACTCTCACTGACTTTCTCTCCCTCTCTCTATAGGCTACGACACACTGCAGTCGAGTAACCCCCAGATATACCATTCTTCGCTTAGGCCTTACGGCACCGGGGCACTTTGGATATTCCAGGATCGATCTCTGGTCTGTCGCTGGATCAACTCACTTTAGAAAAAAAAGAAGTAGGGAATAGATTAAAATTCCCTCCGATCCAATCGTCTTCTCAAATCCGGAAAACCTGACCTCAGGAAAACCACTAAGCCCCTAAACTTTCTCCGTCTCCCCGACAAGGTGGCTTAAGCCGTCAGCCAGGGGCAAGAATGAAGAGACAAAAACAGCCCTGGGGAAATCAAGGGCAAAGATTCCCTGAAGGCACCTTCAAGTGAGCGCCCTGTACACTGCTCGTTGAGAGAATGTGCTGTTTTTAAAACGATATCTGCTTAAGAGAGAGAGAGAGAGAGAGAGAGAGAGAGAGAGAGAGAGAGAGAGAGAGAGAGAGAGAGAGATCTGAAAAGTTTCATCAATAAAAGTAGAAATAGCGAAAAAGAAAACTGTAATGAAATGGGAATATAATAAGACTATCCAACCCGTCTTGAAAACCCCACTATATTGCTAAAATGTGTTAAAAAAAAAAATCTTCTAAAACTATCGAACTGTTAAAAACCATGAAAAAACCTTTCAAAAAAATATGAAACCAGTATAAAGTTGATTGAAAGCTAAGTTAAAACGCGATAAAAAATGTTCAAAACCGGGCTAAACATTAAAAAACAAACGTGTGGAATATTATTCAAACACACCACAAAACTATATTAAAGCCGGATTGGTAACTTTGTTAAAAGTTGCATACAGTTAAAAGGAGCTGAAAACTAAACTAATCCCAAGCCATATTTTAAAGTGTCAGAACCGACTTGAAAACTGGAAAAATTTTGTTTAAAACTTTTACAATTTGAACAATGTTTTATCTTCTAAATAAAAACAATGTTACAACTTGGCTACAATCGATGTCAAAATAACATGGAAGACTGTTAAACCTTAACTGAAAAACCGTTAAAATACAATGAAAATTGGTTAAAACCGTTTTAAAACTTACAACGCAGTTGAAGACATGCCGAAACCACGCAGAAACAAAACTGTGTTAAAACCTTACGACGAAGAAGCTAAAATACCTTAAAATTATCGCCTCATAAAGGTATATCATAAGCCGCAAAAATATTGCCAAGGCTGTACATTGCAACAATTAAGCGAGACTTACGATGCAGATAAAGATTGCAAGAAATTAGGGCAAAGACTGCAAAATGTGGACTGCTATTGCAGAAAAAAGCAGCAAAATAATGAAAATAAAAGTGAGGAGTGTGATATAACTGAAAGTTGACAAAAATAAATTACATTCGGAATATCTGATATGACACGTGATAGTTATGAAACACTAATAATAGCTGCTCTTGCAACAAAAAGTTTTACTGATAAATATATTTACACAGACACAGACACAGACACACACACACACACACACACATATATATATATATATATATATATATATATATATATATATATATATATATATATATATATATATATATATATAAAGTCGAATTTTGAGTAATTCCATCCTTCTCTTCCTCTATTTTTCCTTTATTCCTATCGTCTTTCTTTATTCAGAAAGTGCGTCTTTCGCCTGTTCGGTTAAGTTCTCAATTTTTTCCTTTCTTCACTCATATTTTTTCTGTCATTCACGATGATGTCCGTCCCGTCGGCCTTCGTATGCAAAAATCAGTATCCGAGGTGCTCACTTCACCAGTGAACGAGCCAGAGTTTGATTTCGAAACTGAACTCCTTCCAAAAATCAATGCTTCAAACATTGCAACAGATCTCGGGAATCTGGTGCGAGTAAAAATGGGTCACAATGACCCCCAAAAGTTTTTCTAACAAGCTTCTTTGACCATATATGAAGGATCATTTGTCTCCGCGAAATGATCTTGTCCGAACTAACTCCTTTTCCTTTATTTTGTTGGGCTTGAGTCACGCAACCCCAACAATCAAAGCCTTCTCTAATCCCCCTCCAAATCTCTTGTTAAGACTAAGTGTTAATCCCTGTCTCTGCTGAGGAGAACGAATGACGGTAATCAGAAGGTAATCCGCAGTTGTATTACTCTCTATATTTCCCGTTTTCAGGGAGGAGGCCTCCAGCTCTGCCGAAAAACTAACCAGTCACTTCTACCTGGTCGCTTGTTTATCCGGTATTATTATTATTATTATTATTATTATTATTATTATTATTATTATTATTCAGCAACAATCAATGCAGGGTTCTGTTATCTGTTAGTACTCAGGCTCTTTCGCAATTTTTAATTAATGCTGATTATTATTATTGTTATTATATACTACTACTACTACTACTACTACTGCTACTCAAAATGACCATTCATTCCTCAGAAGAGGATAACGCAAGCTAAGAAAGACAACAAGAAAGCAAGAGAAAGTTTACGATTTAAAAAAGAAAGTAATACAGTCCCAGGAATTTTAACGTTCCTTCTGCATAATGACCACCAAGGTTACGTCTCACTACAGGCTCAAAGAAATCTTGTTTTCAACTTTGTTTTATTTAGCAAACTTTATGACAAATGATTTTTACCTGCCTTCACAGGGAGACAATTGTGTATCCCGGCACTTTGATAAATTAAAACGACAGTTATATATTCAATATACTTCTGGCCTGCCGACCAAACAGTGCTTGTAAGGCATTGAAAGTAAAAGAACATTAATACGTCAGTAGCTTACGCAGATACGCTTAATTGTGCCAAATCATAAGTGACCATTTTCATACCCTAGAAAGGTGGAAATTTCTGCTCTGTACTTCGATGGATAACAATCGGGAAATGCCAAAAATTATTGCATATGAGTATCTTGAAAATCCGCGAAGCAGGACGTAGGGTTCGCATCCTCATCCTAAAAAAGCTTGCCGAAAATTGGAAGCACAGAACCTTTTGTAGCCAACCCTTCAAGAGTCTGGTATGTACTTGTATGGATGTCATAATTACTAATAACTCATAAATACTTGCTGAGGACCAAAAGGGTGATTTATAGACATACACACACATACATACATACATATATATATATATTATTCACACACATATACTGTACATATATACATATATCCATATATACACATATACATATATGTATATATGTGTATGTATGTATATATATGTATGTGTGTGTGTGTGTGTGTGCGTGTGTGTGTGTGTGTGTGAATGATAAGCCAGGAATTCTCAATCACTATAAAAATAGATGCGGGCAAAGACCTTTAACTTGAAATTTCTGTTTGTGTGACTGCTAAAATGAAGTGTATAACTATGTAATAATAATAATATAATGATAATGACTACCACCAAAATCGTCATAATCATCATCACCTCATAATGTACATGATTTAAAAAAATACAGAGAGAGAGAGAGAGAGAGAGAGAGAGAGAGAGAGAGAGAGAGAGAGAGAGAGAGAGAGAGAGAGAGAGGCCATTCATTTCCTAGCCTTTTAAATATTCACACGGTTCCCTTAATAAGACTATTGACTAAACCACACACCCGCACACACGCACAGAAACACACACACAAACATACACAACTCCCACACATAAAAACAAACACACACACACAGCGCTCGCAAATCGTGCTGTGCCATAATGCTGTTAGGGATATTAATCCAGAGACTGATGGATAGAGGGAAGGAAGCCTTACAACGCGCGTCGACCGAAAAAATGGAACGGAATTGCGGCTTTTGTCTCGAATATTCGCACCTGGTCAGTCAGAAGCGAAGGTTTGAAGGGGAAGCGTTGGGGTTGGGTTTGATTGGCGAAAATAAAACGATGGATAGTAAAAGTAATATGTTCGAGAATATAAAATCTGATCTGATATTAAATATAATAAGAGATAGTGGAGAATAAAACACTGAATGCTTCGAAATACTATAATAAAATCGAAGCTTAGATGGACAGCGCCTATTCGTAAGTCCTTTTGGAGAAATCACTTCATGGTTATTAGCTCGAAATTGTTAAAACATAGACTGACGTCTCTGAGAGAGAGAGAGAGAGAGAGAGAGAGAGAGAGAGAGAGAGAGAGAGAGAGAGAGAGAGAGAGAGAGTTTTGGATTTTGTTTATGCGTGAACAGGGGCGCATAAGTCTCAGTGTGCCTCAGTGAATTAAGTATCTAGTAGTTTGCAGATTGGTGACTTATACCCTCATTCTAAAAGATTTGCCCAAATCTGGAAGGCTAACATCTGGAACCACCCAGTCCCCGGTGAAATCAGTAATGAACTTAGGAAATGGAAAGCACAGAGCTATGATGAAATCACCGCAGCAATGATTTCAGCTAAGAAGCCTGTATTACTGAATATGTAACGTAGATATAAAATCTGATGATTACAAACTGGAATTTATAGCAACGGTACCGAAAAAAAAATGTGACGGCAGAATGCGGTAACTATAGTGGCACTGCACATATGTCAGTTGTAATGAAAATAATCACCGAGTTTATTCTCGATAGACTGGAGAAAGAAACTGCTAAAAAGCTGGATATGAGCTATCTGGTTCTATGGAAGACAGTAGTTGCACAAATTAAAGCTGTGTTAAGATACATTATCAAGATGCATTGTAATGGCTTTTGTTAATTGCAAAGATGAATATGACATCAGCGACTAATATTATGGAAGGTCTTGCGTCACTATCCTACCCCAATTAAATATGCAAAGCTAACTTAAAGTATCAGGGAACAAAGCGGATGAAAAGTTAACTCTTATGGAAAGTTGAAAGTGAATTTGCGGGAAACTGTAGTGTTCCAGGGGAAGGTTATGCAACCTTAGCTATTCGACCCTCGAATGGATTTTATGATTTTAAAAAGTGGCTGAAGACTGAACAGAAGATTTAGACTTGACTAAAGATGAAAATTTGACATACACAGAATACGTAGATGATGCTGTTTTAATGACATAAGCACAAAAGATTTACAAAGCATGCTTAATAGAATGAATCATATATGTAGACAGATAGGACTGAAAAGAAATCTAATAAAACAAAAATATTTACGAACAATGATATCCATTTCAGGTCCACTGCATTTGGAATTTAGTGAGGCAATAAAAAAAGGCAAATCAAATCGTGGGTAAACAGAAAACGATTTGGAAATCAACTGAACTGAGATGGCATACGGAAATAAGATTGCTCATTAGTCTAGTAGGATTTGTATTGCTATATGCATATGAATCATCGCATGACAATGAAGATTTTGCCCATTTGAGAAAAAAAGCTTTAAGAAAAATATCAGGAGTCAGACAGCATGACAGAGTGAAAAATAACGCTATAAGGGAAATTACGGAGGTTCCACGTGTAGATGATGATGATGATGATGATGATAATTATTATTATTATCATTATTATTATTATTATTTCAGTAAGTGAAACCTATTCACATGTAACAAGCACACAGGGGCCATTGACTTTAAATTCAAGCTTCCAAAGAATGTTGGTTTCAACCTCCCACCAAAGACACCACACTGCAACAGTAACTGATCATGATACAGAGCCAGTGATTTTTCATCGCCTGGGGGAGACGCGAACCCGCGACATCTGAGCGGCAAGCCACGACATTAACCACTACACCAGCAGACCAGCTATGGGTGGATAGAGATGACTTGGTTATATTCTCTGCCCATCATTCTGAGAGTCGTGGGTGACAGTGTTAGCTGGGTTCCTGTGGGCCACAGGCTTTAGCAGACCCAGCTCTACTTGGATGAAAACTACGAAACAGGAGGCTGGGGATGAATGGAGATTTCTGGGAAAGAAATACAGGAAAGTCTTGAGTGACGGAACTTCATAGAGGCCTCTTGCGTCACAGGTTCGTTGGTGGTGGTGATGATGGTTAATATATATATATATATATATATATATATATATATATATATATATATATATATATAAATATATATACTATATATATATATATATATTATATATATATATATATATACGTATATATATATCAGGGCTGATACTTATATGTCTACACAAGTATCAAGTTTATTATGAATGTTTGTCACATGACGCATCCTCAGGGCTGATACTTGTGAGATACATACATGCCTTTACCTCTTCAACCTGAGATGTTTGTAGGGTCTGTTTATATATATTCTTCTATACACACACACACACACATATATATATATATATATATATATATATATATATATATATATATATATATATATATATATATATATAATGTACATACATACATTTCAGATACATTCCTTCCAACTACAAAAATGATACAACTCTATGCATCGAAAAAGCATCACAGTAAACTCAATACGAACTCAAAGACAAACTGAATGTAAAAGAAAAGACAAAAACAAAGTACTGAAAAAAATCACAATAATGACATTAAGAAAACTTCAATCTCTCTATTAAGGATTAAAAGAAGCCGATTCCTTTTCAAGAAGGCAAGACTCGTTTCATAAAATTAGGATTATCGAAAAACATTAGCGTCAAACGCCTGGTCGGACCTGACCAAGCATCAGTGTCGTTAACTTCGCTGATCAGAAGACGTTGACGATGGAACCGTGCGTGTTAAAAAAAATTATATTTTACTAAAAGTTTCGTGTATAAATTTATCCTTTTTTATATTATATTCCATTTTTATTTGTTGTTGATTATGATCACATTCACTGTTATTCCTTTCTTCTCGTCTATACTATGCTCCATTTTTTCAAGAATTACTTTCTATAAAAGAGTAAGAGTCAGCATTTTCAAGAATTACTTTTTATAAAAGAGTAAGACTCAATATTTTCAAGAATTACTTTCTATAAAAGAATAAAAATGTCAATATTTTCAAGAATTACTTGCTATAAAAGAGTAAGAGTCACTGTTTTCAAGAATTACTTTCTATAAAAGAGTAAGTAAAGATTTTCAAGAATTGCTTTCTACAAAGAGTAAGTAAAGATTTTCAAGAATTACTTTCTACAAAGAGTAAGAGTCAATATTTACTATTATTATCACTGTTACTGGACAGGAATCGGCACACATTCATCATTATTATGATTCCCTGTAGTAACAAAAATATACAAAAAAGTGCAATTACTTTCACAATATCTTTCAACACTATAATCTACAATATCTACATATTTCCAACGTTCAAGTTTCCAAATTCACTTGCATTTTTAAAATATATTTAACAATAATTCATGGGGTGCTGAGTGTGTGTTACCGCGAGGCCAATAACCATAAGTCTTTGATTTTGAAAATCTGCATATAAGGCCAAGCACTGGGGAACTTATAGCCATTCAGTGCTTATGGGGAAAAGAGGGAGTTGGAGTGGTTGGACAGCAAGATGGGAGAGAGAGGAAAAGGGAAAAGAAACAGGTAAAGTAAAAGTTTACAAAGTTGGTGCTGCTAGGGGACGAAGGGACGCTGCAAACAACCTTTCAGTAATCAATAATCACTTGTAGTGACATAGCAGTGGAGGAGCCTCGATGGCCAAGTCGGTTAGAGCAGCAGCCTCGGACTTCTTAGAGGTCTGTGGTGCGGGTTCAAATCTGCAGCCGACCTGTTAGAGAGGCGGACACTTTGTTATCCGTGTAGACACCCCAGGATTATGTATGTAATCAACGGATAGGTTTGCTTAAATGCAAATGGATGTCACAGACTAATATACACACACAAACAAACCACTCCAACATCTTCTAAAAACATAACAGACACCTCACACATCTCGACTGTCGACCTAACCGCGCAACGTCTCCTCGCTGCTGGGAGAAAGGGCGCTGGTGATTGGTACAAAACATGTACATACGCTACCGGGGTCTAAGCGATGACAGGCAGGGCAGCCGATCGAGACTACAAAGTCTACCCCAGAGCCAAATCAAAGTCCTTCAAAAGAAGGCACTGTGCTTATCCCATACAAATGGGAAAAAAGCACGTTAAAAGAAGAAGTGAAATAGCAGTGGAGATCCAAGGGGTGCTGGAGTCAGGAAAATTACCACAGTAATTGTTCCTTCATCTGATGTAGGGGGTTCCCTAATAGGAGTGTTAAAAAACAGCCTTCACTACACTCTCACAGCTGCTACATATACTTACACAGTAACACCTCAACCCCTCTAACTAACACTGTGCACGGCGGGTTCTTCCTGTCTCCCACACAGTCTTGCACTTCTAGTTATTGAGGCTCCTTTTTCTAAACCTTCAGCCATTCTGTCAATTTGGTGCTTCCTAAGTGTCCTACTTCTTTCTCTTGATATCTCCCAATCTCTCTACCTGAACAAACCACATCAAAATATTATGATAAATCTTTCACGTATTCTATTTTTTTCAGTTTCATAACTTTATTCCTCATACACTGCAATTTATATATAAACTAAAACATTGAACAAAGCGTCTTTCACACGGTTAGCAATGTTCATTCATATTATCCTTTCATTCCTTTTAAAAATATAATGCCCTGATTAACTTTTAAGAAGACTAATTCAAATGAGGCGTTGTATATAATATATAGTTATACCTATTCCGTAAAATGTTAAATAATAGATATGCATGTTTGATATATAATATATACTTATATTTATTCGGTAATATCTAAGATACGATTTCCAATGAAATAGTTTAAATCTAAATAGGAATGGAATCTGACTGTGAGTTTCGAACCTATAGCGGTGGAGAGATGCATTTAATGCTTCAACTCAACACGCATTAGAGACTTAGCGAGGGGAAGGAGCCATTCTTTATTTGAATCCTATTCGGATCTCTACAGGTTTCGATGGAAACTGTATCCAGAAATATCACAATATCAAGAATTTAACAGTTCAATATAAGGCTATTGAATTTCTATACATCTAGTCAACGGAAGTTCCATATTATTATTATGTGAAATAACGTACAAATTATGAAGAAAACGAAGGGACAAGCATAATCCTTAATGGGGTACTCGGCTAAACGCAGTTCTCCAGTTTCCAATTAAAGACTCACCTGAAAAAAAAAAAAAAAAAAAATATATATATATATATATATATATATATATATATATATATATATATATATATATATATATATATATATATATATAATATACACACATACCTATGATATGCAGGATAAAACACAAGAGATAAAATCACTAAACAACACAGAGAAAAATAACTCAAGGTAATGACTGACATTTGACCTAAAGCCTCTGACGTTCCACAAGAGAAAATACTTCAAGGTAGCCATAACCTTTAGCCTTCAGCTACACCAGTAAAATGTTATACCATAAAACAAAGATAACCATTATCCTTGAATAAGGAACTCGAGAGGTAAAAAGTGATCCGTAAAAATCTGTAACCTTTAAGCAGAAAGTAATACAGTGTTACTAAAAACAAAAATTAATGATAATCGTTTAACTTTACACGAAGTCCATAGCATTTTCCGAGAGGAAAAACATTTTTCGAAAATTGAGACCCTTCAATTGAAGGAAAAAGGTTAAAAGCTGATCAGTGAACTGTAACTTAACATTCCCATCAGGTAACATTATAGAGATACCTAAAACTCTCTAAATCCCCCCCAAAATATTTAGTTAATTAGGCTTTGAGGGTGACGTACTGCCTAGAGAGAAGCGTTTTTACTCAAGTGAGGAAACCAGTGGTACAGGCAGAGCTATACCTTTTCCAAGCCCAGGCTCGAAGCAGGAAGAGAATGCCACGCATTGCAAGGGCGGAAAAGGAGCAATCGCTAATTGTTAATCAGGAACACTCCTTATGCATGAAGACCAGCGTGTAATAGAGTCAGTGGAGGAGAAAATGGTCTACCGAGTAAGTGTGAGGAAACGACAAATAAAACCAAAAGTAACGTCACATATTCTGACGACAGGATATAAACTGAAAGATATATATATATATATATATATATAT